>NC_081570.1:50418138-50659830 GCF_022355385.1 Mustela nigripes | reverse complement strand
GGCTTAAACCACTGAGCCACCCAGGCGCCCCAAGAGTTTAGAAAACTTTTTAAGAATTTGAGTCTAACAATAAATTAGCTAGAGCTTGTATTTTGTGTCTTTGTGTTTTTAAAAACTTTCCTTTTATTTTACAAAATCATCAGTCTGCAGTGGATTGGAAATTGGAAATTTACAAAGACTAAGCAAACAAAGAAATAAATCTGGTATTTTCTCCACGCATAGTTTGAGAATCACTGTTGCTGGGGGATACAGTGGATAGAGATGGGGAAAGAGATATGGATACAAATGAGCAAATGCTCTGAAAAAAATGATGGACCTAGAAGTACATCGGACAAGCAGAACTGAGGAAGGAAGAGGGATGAGAAAGCACCTAAGCTGTGTTTTCACCAGTGTCTGTAGGTGGAGTTGATACTTTCCTGGATATTCCTGGCAATGGGCTCAGCAGGAGCTAAGGCAGGAGTATTGAACATGAGGTACATCAGGAAAGGCGGTCATCAGGCAAGATGGGACAAGGGCCCGTGTGTGTCTGCGGTGAGTGGGGACAGAATACAGTGAGAAAGCAGCCCGCAAGGGTAGTGGGAGTCAATCATGATGACCTTGGAAATATGGTGGGGATCTAGGGCTTTTCAGTAGGCTGTAAAAAGCCACAGACCTATTTTATGCAGGAAACGAAAGGTTCATATCTGAGTTTTAAATGATAGTATTTGTTGAGTGAAACGAAATTTAAAAAAATTCTCAGGCTCTGGCTCTTTCAGAGAAGAGAATTTGCCTCTTTCCTCAGAATGTACAAAATACACAGAGATCGATTTCCACGCTTGGATGAACACGTGCAAAGATGTGCATGAATGAGGACTGCTCTGGGAAACCAATTTGCCTCTTTTCTCCTGTCCTCTCCTCTCCCCTCCCCTCTCTTATTATTTCCTCTCTTTCCTCTCTTACTCTTTGTGTCTTACACTTTCCAACAGTACTTCCTGTGATGAGGGACAAGGCCTGTATGTATCCTGTATTGCACTTGTTGCTACCAGCCCCATGGGGTCCCTGAGCCCTTGCTATAGGGCTTCTGTGGCTGAGGAACTGAACTGTAAATTTTATTTAATTTAAATTTAAGGGACACCTGGGTGGCTCAGTTGGCTGAGCGACTGCCTTGAGCTCAGGTCATGATCCTGGTGTCTTGGGATCGAGTCCCGCATCGGGCTCCTTGCTCAGCAGGGAGTCTGCTTCTCTCTCTGACCCTCCCCTTCTCATGCTCTCCCTCTCTCTCTCTCTCCCTCATTCTCTCTCTCTCATATAAGTAAATTAAATCTTTTTAAAAATATATTAATTTAAATATAAACAGCTGCACAAAAAATTTTAAACAGCCACATGTACGCATTGGCTGCCATATTGGATGGTGTGGAGACTTATACTACAATGAAAACAGGCAAGGAAAAATAGAGATGCCAGGAAGTCTTCAGATGGCAATAAATCCTGCTTTTAACCCAAATATGTATGTTTGGGCCTATTTGTGACCCATGAGCCTCTTGGAAAGAGACCTGGGAGCCAGGAGCTTAGGGGCCTGATTTTGATATCAGGTCACTGCCCAGTGAAGGGCAAGAACTAATGTCCCCTGAGCATTAACAAAATACCGGGGATGGGGTGTTAAGTGTGTTTACAGATTACACTTGAATGTCACACAAACCCATGAAATAGCATTTGTATTACAACGTGATAGATGAGGAAAAGGAGGAGCACAGAGGTAAGCAATGTGTCCAGGCCACCCAGCTCGAGAGTGTAGAGCAGGTATTAAGATATTTGGAGATAGGGTGCCTGGGAGGCTCAGTGGGTTAAAGCTTCTGCTTTTGGCTCAGGTCATGATGTCAGGGTCCTGGGATCAAGCCCCACATTGGGCTCTCTGCTCAGCCCGGAGCCTGCTTCCTCCTCTCTCTCTGCCTACTTGTGCTCTTTGTCTGTCAAATAAATAAATAAAATCTTAAAAAAAAAAAAAAAAAAGGTATCTGAAGCTAGTTCGAAGGCCAAAACTCCTTCCACTGCACCTCTGGGCTTCCCTAAATTCTTCTGAGCATTTATTTCCTTCCTTTCTGCACTCAGTGAGGCAAGACAGGCAGTCCTCATGCCGTACCCTCCAGAAGGGTGAAGAGGACCTAGTGAAAGTTGGGAAGGCTCTGACAGGTTGACAAGGCGGACGTGCTGAGTGTGCATAAGAGAGGGAGGTGGTATTTTCTGAGAATACAAACAGGGCACAGTGTTCTGAGATGGTTCTGCACTCTCGCTGATATTGAAAATACTTTAAATTTTCCATTTAAGAAAAGCCCGAGGCCAGGCCTGTTTCAATCATGTAAAAACCAATATCAGTTTGGAAAGGTTATCACAGCCTTGCCAATTCCAGTCAACATTAAAAATGCAAATGTTTAGTATTTAAATATAGCCTTTGGCCACCAGCACTCAGGACATCACCTAAACCACAGTGGGCAGCCATCTCCCACTGAAGACTTTGGCCAGCTCACTAGGAAGGAAGCCGAGGATGTGCCTAAAAGTCTGCTTTAGACCAGACTAATGGAAGCACTTCCTGCCCCACGAATGTCTGGGTCCTCAGAGGCTGTGCAGTTGCTGAACCAGAGAGACATCCATTCACTGGGGGCAGAGACCCTGTCGATCTTCTTTGTCCTTGTCTTCCCAATACCTATCCCAGTGCCTGCTTCATAGGAAGAGCTCAAGGGATATTTATCAAATAGATGAATTCATTCATTCATTGTCTTTTATGGGTTCTCCTATCATATACCAGGTATTTAGGGGAAATCTCAAGTAATTTACCATCTAAGAAGGGTGGTAAGATGTGCAGTTAAATAATAACAACAGAAAATAGTATCAAGTCAACCTTACCGCAAGTCTTAATTCTGGAGGTCTCTCAACAGGTGTTTGAAAATATACCAGATGAAGAATACTTGTATGGTTGGACATCGGGATTCTGGGCACTCTGGGACATGGAGTAACTAGGCAGTGAGATCAGCAATGGGAGCTTCGTGGAAGAGGTGCCAAGAACCACAGCTGAGGGGGGCTCATGACCTTGGTCGTCTCCTTCACGCAGAGTGTAGGCTCTCTGAGGGCTGGACTGTGCCTTATTCAGCTCTGCACTCCAGTACCTCACATGGGGTCTGACACATAGCAGGAAGCAACATATGCTGAATGAATGGAGGAATAAATGAATGAATGTTAGGAATCCACAAGGGACTAGAAAAGAAGCAGTATTCAATGAGAGTTTAGTATGCATCAAACATTTAATATATGTAGTTAATTATAAGAACAGGGTGCAGGGTGCCTGGGTGGCTCAGTGGGTTAAGCCTCTGCCTTCGGGGTTCAGGTCATGGTTTCAGGGTCCTGGGATAGAGCCCCGTATCGGGCTCTCTGCTCAGAGAGGAACCTGCTTCCTCCTCTCTCTGCCTGCCTCCCTGCCTACTTGTGATCTCTGTCTGTCAAATAAATAAATAAAATCTGGAAAAAAAAAAAAAAAGAATCAGGGTGCAGTCAAGAGACAGAAACCACATGAGCGGCTTGAACAGAGAGAATTAACAGAAGATTGTTGACTGGGTATAAGGTCGTTAACCGGGTAACTGAAAGGGTAAGATGAGCACTATAAAGCATAGCCAAGCTAGCAACCTCAGAAAGCAGCTATTACCATAGGGATAAGGGACCACAAGGGGAAAAGTTGTCATTATTAAGTTAGAGGCTTGGGAGAGAGACCTCGCGATTGGAACTCAGACACGTGAACAGGGGGCACAGCCAGACTGGAGTTGGTGTCTCTGATTGGATGTGATGAACTTAATGCTTGGAAACTACAAACCGGGGTGGGGGAGCATTGCTGGGATGGTGCTCATAGCCACTCCTCCCTGCTTCAAGACCCAGTTTCGATGTCATCTCCCCTGAGAAGCCTTCTTGATCTCTTCTTTCAGATAGGAAGCCCACAGGAAGCAGACAGGAAGGCAGAAGTCTTATCTTCCCCCTCCAGCACCCCCACTGGCAGAATTTAAGAGGGAGCCAGCTTGCAGCAGAAATGGGATTCGCTGAGACCAGCCCTGTCATCACAAAGCAGAGTACAGAAGGGTTTTGGAGCTGAGACGCCACGGTGTCCTAACTATACAGGAATCTTCCCATCAATGTTGCGATACAGATACTGCTACTATCCCCATCATATAGATGAGGAAACCGAGGGTCTAAGTGAGTCAAGGTGATTTGCCTAATAAGTTGATGTGGCAGCAGCCTGATTTGAAGCCAGGTCCATGAGCTCTTAATGGCAATACCCTACCAAGCTTCCTTCAGGTTTTTATGTTAAGAAGGTGTCAGGGGACAGAACAGATTTGAAGTCCCAGTGCTGTTGGGTTGGCAGCTGGGGATGAGAATGGGATGGGGGGTTCAGGTGTCACCTATAAGAGCAGGGAAAGCAGGCATGGGGAAGTCATGACAAATATCTCCCGTGTGGCACTTTAATCCCTCATTTGTCTGTCCTTTGAGATCTTTATTACTTGATCAAAAATTAGCCACTCAACAAACTCCTCCCCATCCTTCAAGACCCAGCTCAAATGCCATCTCTGCTGAGAAGCCTTTCCAGCCTCTATAGAGCCAGCCATGCACCCACACGGTGTCCCCGTGGGACTTGATGCAGATCCCTGGGTGGGGTTTACTTGACTATAGGCCACGCTAGACTTGAGGACAGGCCTGAGTCTGTCTGGGCTCTGCCTGACATGACACATGGTGGTACCCAATGTCTACTGATAATTATAAAGTCTTGTTTCTTCCAGAAGCATACTTCCATGGGAGCACAAGCTACTTGAGGACCTGATTTTTTTTTTTTTTTTACTTATTCTCTGCTTTCTGGGAGTTCTTGGTCTACTGCTGAAGATATGTTGAAAAAACACTGAAAAACAAACCCGCTGGTTGAGCCCTTCACCTCCTACCTTTTCTAAAACATTCTTCTCACTCAGTCAGATGGAAATGTCACCATCGGAAGCCCCTGCTAAAACCCTCCAAAGGCTTCCTGCTCTTAGGATAAAGACTAACTCCTCAACTTTTTTGCCTAGGACCGCTAGTCCCCTGCCCGTCTTCGGTCTTGCATCCCATCACCCCCCATCCCCCTTCCGCCTCCTTTGACTCCACCAGCCAGCTACAGAACCTCTTCAGTTTCCCCAACTCACCAAGCTCTTTGCATCTTGGTTCTTTGCTGGTGGGGTTCCCTCTACCCAGAACCCTCTCTTCTTGTTCCCTTTGCCTGAATCACTCTGGTGTATCTCGTAGGTCTCAGCTGCTGACTCACTTCCTCTGGGAGGCTATTGGCAGGGTAACCTGATGCTCCTGGAGCACACCGCTCCTGATCACGCCTCTTATCCTCTGAATTGTGAGGGCCTGCATTTGCTCAGAACACTGAGCTTCCTGGTACAAGGCAGATGCTTTGTAGAATAGATCTGAATGAATTAAAAACTGCGAACAACAAAAAATGAAGAGAGGTCTCTCCAAGGGAGTTTGGAAGTCACCGGCTGCCTTGAAGGTGGTGAGAAAATCCCCAGTGTCCAGGCGCCCGGTGAAAAGAGGACCTCTGGGATGCTGGGAAGGGGTCTGGATCTGGAGGCCGAAGAGCAGGGCTGGAGCCTCAGTGATTACAGGGCCACCAGCTGGACGCTATGTTATTTTCTTCTTCTCTATGATAGGCAGTGTTTTCCTCCACCCTACTGGGTACTACAGTTCACCCAGGAAATTAAACTGACAAATGACAGATCAGTGAGAGAAAAAGCATACAGGGTTTATGTGTGCACGCAGCATGCACACACGCGGGAAAAACTTAAGTGATGAGCAGCTCAAAAGGCTGGTTCGAGTTTGGGACATATATGATATAGCATCTTAATGAAGGACAATAAATTTGTCGAGCAGTGATAAGACAAAGAAAGCGAGGTCTAAACCTTCAGGGGGTGTGTATTGTGGATCGGTAAACGAGGAAACGACTAGAAGATAAGGGCTATGTCTGCAGGTGTGTGAAGCAGTTGCCTCTTGGGGCTGTGTGTGAGCTGCTCAGAGTCTAGAGTTATCTCTTACAGTGAAGAGTTTAAGAGTTGTCCTCCTGGGGCCTTCCCCTGCCTGGTGCAGGAGAGGGAGATACTGTTACAAATGGAATTTTATGTTCTGCTTTTAGGAAAACGGGGGTAAAGGCAGAGTGCTTTTTTGGTGTCTGCTGTTTCTCAGTTGTCTTCAGCCCAAGATAATCCTTAAGACAGAATGACATGCTTTGGGGTGGCACATTCTGATCCCTTATAGTCTAAAATTGCTTGTCCTCCCTGCCACGTAGTGTCGGGATGGGATGGCACGTGTGGGAATTCTGTGCAAACTAGAAAGTGCCGTTGGAATGTTAGGCATATCCATTTCCACAATGATCATCTCCAGGAGACCAGGGAGGCTGTGGCCTGGCCAGTTTTTGTCACAGCAGTCCAAATGCAGGCCTCAAGCTCTCTAGCTCCTTCTCCCCCAGGGCCAGGCAGGGACTTGTTGCAAAGAAGACACATCAAAGCTCCAACTGCAGATTTTTATAGTTCAGTGTTAGACAAACTTCCTTCTTGAGAAATAGGGTCTGGAGGAAAGGTGAGGAAGCTAATCTAAACTTCCTGCTCCTCAGCCCCCACCCGCCCAGAGCTGGCTTCTTGAAGACCCAGCCTGTAGGCGGCTCCTGACTTTTGTTCCCCTTGCCTCTCCACGGGACTTCTCTACTGTTCTCTGTGGAAGCCAGAGAGACACATCTAATAAAAAAGACCCAGAGCTGTCCTATCATCCCAGGCCCCCAGAGCAATAAATCAAAGGACAAAGCTCATTAAACATGATTCAGCCACAGGAATGAGACATTTCAAAGAATTAAAGTCCTCCTGAAATCGACTCCTTAACAAAGCAAAAGACATCCACGGAGTAAACATTTTTGCACCTACTATATGTCGGGTAATAAACATGTTTTGCATTACTTAAACCTTATGTCAACCATCCCCCTTTTATGGATGATTAAATAGGGGCTTATGTCAATAACGGTATTATGCCAAGTGAAATAAGACCGTCGGAGAAAGACAATTATCATATGATCTCAATCACAGGTGGAACTTAACAAAACAGAGGATGATTGGGGAAGGGAGGGAAAAATAAAATAAGAAGAAATCAGAGATGGAGACAAACCATAAGAGACTCTCAATCATGAGAAACAAACTCAGGGCTGCTGGAGGAGTGGAAGGGAGGGAGATGGAGTAACCGGATGATGGACATTGAGGAGGGCACGGGGAGTTCGAGAAGACTGATGAATCACTGGCCTCCATCTCTAAAACAAATAAGACGTTGTACGTTAATGAACTGAATTTAAATTAAACAAGTAAAATGGGGAAAGAAGAAAAAGAAAAGTTTAATTTAGATGGATGGGGAGGGGTGGGTGGGTGGAGGAGTACATGGGTATGTAGGTGAATGGACCGGTGGGAGGCAGGTGAGAGCATGGCTGGATAAGTGGATGGGAGAGTGCGAAAAGCTTCTCGTCCAAGTCAAGAGGAAGTGCTTGCTTCTCCCCAAAAAAAGGCAGAGCTAGCTGTCACATGTGGCTTCATCCTGAAGCCCCTCAGAGGAAAGGGCATGTGTATCATTAGGTTGTTGTGAGACAAGGCTGTGCTCTGGGCCTAAGGTGTTCCCTGGGCCTAAGATTCTAGAGAGGCTCTTTCAACTTTTAATTGTGGGTCTGGAGTCAGAAGAATCTTGACTCCACCATGTACTTACTGTGTGACTTTAGACAAGTCACTGAACACCTCTGTGCTCAGTTTCCTTATTTGTAAAATGAAGAACTACCGGACCTCATAGTGCTATGAGGTTTAAATAATGTCACTCAAATATAAACAACTGTTAAATATTTATATTAATATAATTTTTATAAATTTATATATATAGAATTATATATAAATATATAATGATATATATTTATAAATATAAATATTTATAACAAATATGTGTGTTAAATATAAGTTAGTTTTCTTCTCTCTGTCTCGTAGGCAATGTGAAAACCATTGCAGAGATGAGCTAAGACTAGTGAGACTATCTCCTGAAGGGGAAAAAAATCCGGGGGCAGCTGAGTTGCTCTGGAGCAGGCCTTGCTGTACCCCTCTGGGGTTGAGAATAGTTTCAGTCAGGTAGCCAGAGAGAATGAGTTTTCCCTTGTAATGAGGAAATTAAAGGTGACTGTGACTCTCGGTGACCTCTGAACTGCAGCTTCGTTTCAGTGTCCTCTGGAGATTTATAAAGAAGTTTACTTTCCATTCACTCATTCATTTTCCTATCACCAACACTGACCTACAGTGAGAAAAACAAGAGGCTAATATTCCTGAGGATCTTACAATCTTGAGAGAAGATAAGACACGGATGGGTTTCATAACAATAATGAACATGTTTGCTGCATAGCAGATGCTGTTCTGGCATTCTCTGTGTGTATTATCTAATGAACTGCTCAGAACCACCTTACGTAATAGGTACTACTGTTGACTCTCATTTAGCAAATGAGGAAACTGAGGCTTGGAGTAACTGGCCCAAGGTCACATGGCTTGTGGGTGAGGCTCTGATTCCAACGCCTGCAGCTTGGCTCCTGAAAATGTGCTCTTCAATATTAGCTTAAGTCTACACCATGCGCTCCCTGCTGACCTATAAGAGCTAGGCTTCCGTCCCTTATAAAGGACGGGCTGCCAGGGAGCAGCCACCCAGCAACATGCCTGGTGCTCTAGCACCTGTGAATGCCTAACCCACTGCCCTAAATCCATAGCTGGCCCAGTGTCTCCACCCATTCCTCTCCCTACATCTCCTACGTTTTTACTTCTCATGTGACCCCAAGACTAGGCAGACAGCGGGACGGAGAGGAGACCAGGGTAAACTCAAGGGCTCATCTCCTTCCCTGCAGGCCAGTTTCTCCACCAGATGTGAGATGGGGGTAATGGTCCTGTGCTATTCTTTACCCCAAAGGCCTCCCTCCTCTGACCCTGGAAGGCAATGCCCAGGACAGCAGCTGCAATGGGGTCACCGGGCCTTGGACCCTTGGAGGGATCTGACTCTAGTCCTTGGGGTCATAACAACATCTCCACCCACGGAGCTCTTGCCAGTGGGTGAAACAGGCTCTGGGGCTTTAGGTCCATTACCTCCTTTTGTGTAAGTCCCACAACTTACTAGGATTATTAATGCGCCCCCCCCCCCGCAACCGCCCTTTACAGATAAGAAAACTAAGGCTCAGAGAGTCCAAACAGTCAGATCAAGCAGTGGTCCCAGAACAGGCTTGTCTACACCTTAGAGCCCAGGCTCCAGGCCACGCCACCATGCCTCTTGCCAGGTTCTAAGTGGAGCGAAAAGCTGGTCCTGACTCTCCAGTGCCAGACAGGGGAGACGGGCTGGGTGGCACTGGACTGTAAGCTACCTCCACGACGGAGGGACAGACTCTGGGGTAGTAGGTCAAGTCTACCAGACTCAGAGTCCAGGGAATCCCCTCGGCATAACCAAGTGGAGGCAGCACGGAGGAAGACCGGCCATTTTCCCTTAACTCTGCCCCAGCCTATCAGCACCCCCCACCCACGCTCTTGTGGGGGGTCCGACGGAGAGTGACCCATAAGAACAAGTGAAAGAGCAGGTTCATACAAGCCCCCCCAACCCCGCCAGGCCATCAGAGGCTGGAGCAAGGAGACCCCCTTTGATAACACGTAACGAAAGGAGAGAGAAGAACCCTCCTCCTGTGGTTGTTCCTGCAGTCAGGGCTCGGGGGAGCTGACAGCATCTGCAGAGACAACACTGCGGCCGGGGGACACAGTGACGTCTGCCAGAATGCCAGGGCCGGAGGTGGTGGGGCCAGCGGTGTGTGCGGTGGGAACGGGACAGCACAGAGAGGTCGCTGGGCAGACGATGGGTGTCGTTGCTAGCACAGGAGGCAGTACTGGGGAGCTGCCAGAGACAGACATTTTGGTGGGGGGCACAGTTTGAAGGAGAGCGGGATGATGCAACAGGGAGTCCAGTAGTGGAGTGACAGCGGGCTGATTGCCAGTTACCATTTCCAGCGGTTAAAACCCTGATTTCTAAAGGCTCCAGAAGGCTGTGTTCCTGCCCCAGGGCCAGGGGAGGTTTCAGAAGTACATTACAAATGTTGGCTATTGTCCTTCATAAAGGAACAATTCAACGAACAGCCCTGGCTGAAAGGGGGGAGGTACATTCCTCTGCTGGGTTGTGTCCCACCCGGGGCAGTCCAGTACAGCTCGGGAAGTCCTCTGAGTCAACTCAGGCCTGCCCGTGACCTCTGACCTATGGCCCAGCACAAAAAGGGAGCACAAAAAGGGAACTGGGCCAATCAGATTCCCACCTCAGGAATTTGAACCAAGAAATGCTGAGACGCGCAGGCAGTCAGCAGCCAGGCCGGAGGCCACAGGAATGCACTGGAAGGTTCTATCCAGTGGAGTCAGAGCCTTGGAGTCTACTAACCACAGAACTGGTTCTTAGAAGGTGAGCAGAGAGCAGTGAGATTCTGGGAAAGACAGGGGGGAAAGCAGAAGCAGAGAAGGAAGCCATGTGGTCCATGAAGCACAGAAGCACCCAGGCACCTGGACACTCACTCCAGTCCTGACTCCACCTTCCTCCCTTTCTCCTCAGCGATGGGAGTGGCTCTCTGTTCCTGGAAACCAGGGTCTGGCAGAACAGGAGGTGAGCTCCCTGCGGGATGGTGGGAAGACTCTGGGTTAAAGGAGACCGGATCTTTGGTCCACTATGGCTTTGCAGGTTATGACAAAGACCCAGAAGAACGATGTGAGGGAAGTGGAGAGTCCTGGCATGCGGAGAGCTGCCTCCTAACCACATCCGAGGCGATGCAAGACTTTGACTTTGAAGGCCTTCCTACATCTAAATCACGCCTCAGGAAGGAAGGCAGTGCTGTGGAGTGGTTACATAACCTTGGTGGGGAGCTAAGAGCTTCAATTCCCAGCTTCTCCTTCTAACCGTGGGAACTGGGGGCAAAGGTCCTTTTCTAAGTCTCGGTTTCCACATCTCTAAAATGGGGATAGAAAAGAGCCTCCTCCCTCAAGTTGTTGGGGGTGTTACGGGGGTATGCCTTGCCTTGGGTAAGCCCTTCCTTTAGCTGCTGTGTTTAAACTCCTCTCGGAAGGGCAAAAGGTGAAATTAGAGGTTGCGGAATCTCCCTGTGGAATTTTCTACTTGCGATGACCAGTGTGGGGCTGTCCACTGACAGGTGCACACCTCCTCTCTTTATTACTCTCAGGGATTCTGTAGGGAAAGAGGCTTTCAGGGTCACCCTGCCTGCAGACAGGCCGGACTTAACCAGGCTTATTAATAGGAGCGTGTCCATTTCTGTCTTAAAATAGCCACACAAAGTTATTTAAAATGAGCTTCCAGGTGGGTGGTCAGATAGCTTTTTCTCTTTTCCCTTTTTATTGTCTTCCTCTTCGGAGAGTTCAAGAACTCTCATATTTTTCTCTTTCATTTATAGCAAAACAGTCATAACAGGAAGATCCACTGCTCTGTGTAACTTCCTGAGTCGAGGATGTTCAGACTGTCTGAGGGGGTCCCACAGTCAGGCACCACCCCTCACACCCCTCTTTGCGGTGTCCCTGGCAGACAGTCACCTCTCTGCCAGGCACATTGGGCCTCCTGGCTCCAACAGGACGGGCCTCACGGGGGAGGGGCTTCATGGGGGGAGAGGAACACTCCGACTAGGATGGACTCCTTGCCGGAGGAGCACTGCCCTTGAATGGGGGAGGAACTAACGCAGGCTTATGCCTCTATTCTAGTCCTTTAAGGCTTGGAGGGTCCCTGACTGAAGGCAAAAAGCCCTTTCCTAACCTCAAATCCACAGACCCCCTGCCACCACCATTTCTTACCCTCCACGTGTTTCTTACTCACTCTTCTCCCAAACCCTATTTAGCCATTACACTCTCTTGAACCCTCCGTCCATTCTGAAGACTCACATCACTTTTTTGTTAACAGAAGTCATCACTTCCTCGTGGTTTTTCAGGGGAGAGTGGCTTACCCTCTCTGACCCACTTCCCCTTCAGTAAAACAGCAGCTGGCCTATCTTGGATCTTTGTTGTCACTCTGTACCAATCCTCGTCCACACTCCTATCTTTCTTTAAGCCTCATGCCATCCAACCGCTCTCCTCCTAAGCACTGAAAACCATCCCAAGCTCACTCCCTGAATCACTCGTGGTCTGGCTCTCAGTCTTCCTCTCCAGCTCCAGTTCTCCATCACCCTAGGAGATTTCAATGCTCAAACTAGTGACTAGACTGCTACTTCTTAGGTCTTCCTAACTCCAAGGGACTTCACCTTCTCTGGACTTGAGCCACCACTCCCAGACCCAACCCCGGAGCTTGTTATGGTTCCGTTTTCACATCCTTTTAACTATCGCATGATGTCATATCCATGACACTGGCTCTTTGATCTCCAAGAGACCCCAGCTCTTCGGTCCTTCTAGTTCCTTCCTCCTTTCTACTTTTTTCAGCCCGTCTGTCCTCCTGGTGGGAGTCCAGACCCTACAGGGGATCCTGAATTGCATTCACAGCAGTACCATCATTTCCCTTGCGTGGCTATCCTGCTATGCGTTATTTTCTTCTAGTCTCAGTGGGGACCATTCAAGTCCAGCTCTTCAACCTGTGCCCTGCCCACCGCCCCCTGCTGACTCTTCTCTGCTTCAACTCCCCTGACAAGAGCCCACCTAAGACCCTTTCTATCACTCTCCAATTTGACTGCCCCTCACTATAGTCTACTCATGTGTGAACCCCTTCCTCACCTCCTACACATTCCCCACCTAATGCACTCTGGCGTATGTCCTGGCCATTCCATGGAAATCGCTTTCCCTAAAGTAATTATCCTAGGTAATATTAATGTGTAATAAATTACAAATTACCCCCAAACTTAGTGGCATAAAACAACCATTTTATTAGCTCATGCATTCTGAAAGTAAGTCAGATTGGTCACACAATATAGTTTTTCTCTGCACCATGGTGTCTTCTAACCGGAGAACTAAACATGGCCTCCCTGTCTGGGTTCTTCAAAGCATGGCAGATGCATGGTAGTCTGGTTTCTTACATGACATGCTCTCTGGCTTCTCTCCCAGGGTTTCAGTTGCCACCTATGTGCCATCAGCTCCCAGACTGTCCCACCACAGTCCTCTCTCCTAAGCATCAGACTGGAGACCCATCAGCCTGATGGATGTGTCCAAAGACACATCAGTTTCATCACGGACTAAGTTGAGCTCACCAACGACCATTCTTAACTGGCTCTTCTCCTGGCATTCTTTCTCTCTCTTAGGGATACCTACTTGTCCCAACTTTGACTCTTCCTTTTTCCTCACTCTTTACTTTGGATTATTTACCAAGTCATATTCATTCTGTCTCTGAAATGTTTCTACAAATTTGATCACTCTACAAATAAAAAGCTTAAGAATCTTAAGATTCTTAAGAAGCTTAAGAGAGTTGTTACTTCCCAAGAGTAAATAGCTATCATGTATTTATTCTTTCACATGTCAATCAAACACTTACTGAGTACACCTGAGTTGTGGGAACTGGGATGAAAAAGCTTGTAAAACATGGTTCCTAGTTCCTTTCATGGCAGAGATAGGCAAGGAAGCAGTAGATTACCATAAGGTATGATAATGCCGTGATTGTGGGAGGCCCTGGATACAACAGGGGTGGTGAGTCTATCCTGAGGTGGGAGGGGTATAGGTGGGGGCTTTATTATTTGGCTAATGCTGTGTAACAAATACTCCAAACTTTGGCTGCTTAAAACAGCAGATGTATTAGTTCATAGCTTCTGTGGGTCAGAAATCTGGATACAGTTTAGTTGGCTCCTCTGGCTCAAGGCCTCACAAGGCTGCGGCCAAACCATGTGGTACAGCAGTCATCTCAATATTTGCCTTGGGGAGGAGGGTTTCACCCTGAAGCAAACTCACTTGGCTGTTGGCAGGCCTCACATTTTCACTGGATGTTGGCTAGACACATCAGTTTCTTGCCTCTCCATGGGGCTACTCAGGACATCCCTTGCTTCTTTCAGAATAAGGGTTCTGAGAGAAAGAGAGTGAGAATAAGGGAAGAAGAGAGGGAGCCCAAGATGCAACCCAGTGTTTTTGCAACCTAATCTTGTAAGTGATTGCTTATCACTTTTGCCATATTCTATTTTTTAGAAGTGAATCAGTAGGTCCAGCCCATACTCAAGGGGATGGGGTTGCACAAGACATGAATAAAAGGAGGGGATCCTTGGGGGTCATCTCAGAGACACTCTGTCTCATTGGTCAGGTGACATATGAACTAGATTCAGAAAGAGCTAGCTAGATGAATAGCTATGCAAGACTGTCCTTGACAGAGAATGCTCTGTGTAAAACTACCTGGAAGTGACACAGAGAGAGAACTGAGGTTGGAAGAATTGCATGCTTAGGAAGGTTAGAGTATAGGCTGCCATTCACATGGAGTTTAGAATGCAAATGATGTTGCCGAGATCTGTTTGATAACTAATTCTGTCATCCAATGGGTTTTACCTGTGCTTCCCAACTTCATATCAGAGATCTTGCTTAATACGTTATTGTCCACGCTATGATTTAACCCAAGTTTTAAATAGTTAATCAACATCGGCTATCTCACATACACAACAAAGCTTCATTATATAAAAAGATAAAGAAATTGAACTGAGAGTCTCTTTCCTTTTTACAAAACCTCAAAAATGTTCAGAATGCTTTTCCAGGACAGTACATTTATAAATCATTACCAATGTGAAAGGGCAGTATTTCCAGTTATCAGTGGGTGGAGATGACCTGACACTTTGGAATGTATTTATTTAATTTTTATTTAATTTTTAAATAAAGTTTTACATTGAACTATAACACAGAAAAGCACCCAAATAAAGCATAATGCAGTGGATTTTCACAAAGTAACATAGTCTTGTAAATATATCCAGATTTGAAAAACAGAACACTGTCACCTCCCAAATTTCCCTAGTGCCGTCTCCAAAGATATCCACAATCCTGATTTCTATCATCATGGAGTAGTTCTTCTAGTATTTAAACTTTATCAAATGGAGTCATATAGTCCATACTTTTTGTACTTGGTAGTCATCATTCATTTTTGTGAAATTCTTCCGAATTTTTTTTCACAATTTAAAAAAAAGTAGGCTCCATGCCCAGTGTGGGGCTCAAACTCACAACTGTGAGATCAAGAGTTGTATGCTTTACCAACTGAGCTAGCCAGACACACCTTCCATATTGTTTTAAATAGCAGTAGTTCCATTTTCACTGCTGTGTAGTATTCCCTTGAAGGACTTAACCATAGTTTATCCATTCTACACCAGACAGAAACTTAAATATTTTCCAGTTTAGGGAAATTATGAATAGTACTGCTATTATCATTCATGCTTGTGCTTTATGATGTGAAGCATGTATATGCTTTATATATATGATGTATATGCACACATCTTTATTGGGTCTATGTCTATGAGTAGAATTGCTGAATCATGAGTGCACATATAGTCAGCTTTAGTAGCTATTGACAATTTTCCAAGGTGGTTGTACCAATTTACACTCCAGGAACAAGATTTATGAGTTCCATTTGCTCTACATCTCTGCCAACATTTTGTATTATTAACATTTTTACTATAAGCTATTCTAAACAATGTGCAGTGATACCTTATCGAGGTTTAATCTGCATTTCCCTAACTCATGATATTGAGCACTTTTTCATATCATTGCCTTTCAAATACCTTCTTTTGTGAATGTTTGTTTAAACATTTGTTCATTTCCCTATTGGATTTTTTTTTCTTATTCCTTTGCGGATATTCTTTATATATTATATTAGTTTCTTAAGAAAGCCATAATAAAGTACCACAAACTGGGTATCAACAGAGATATATTTTCTCACAGTTCTGGAGGCTAGAAATCTGAGATCAAGTGGTTGTAGAGTTGTTTCTTTCTGAGGGCTATGGGAAACCTGTGTTCCATACTTCTCTCCTAGCTTCTGGGTGGTTTGCTGGTAATCTTTGGTGTTCCTTGGCTTGTAGATCTCTGCCTTTGTCTTCATATGCCACTCTCCCTGTGTATGTATCTCTTGTATCCACATCTGCCCTTTTATAAGGCTACTGGTCACATTGGATTATGGGTCCACCCTACTCCAGTATGACTTCATGTCAACTAATTATATCTGTGATGACTCTATTTCCAAATAAGGTCACATTCTAAGGTACTAGGGGTTAGGACTTCAACATATGAATTTTGAGGAGGGATACAATTCAACCCATGACATATATGTTTTAAGAACATCTTCTTCCAGACTGCGGTTTGCTGTTACATTTTCTTAATTATTTCTTAATTATTTGTGGTAGATTAAAGAAGACCATAAATTCTTTTTCACTCTCTCCATTGAGAGCTGGTGTTTATTATATTATTACTCTCTCCTTCTGAATCTAGGCTTGCCCTGTGACCTCTTAACCAATAAAACATGTTGAAAGTGATGCCGTAACAGTTCTAGGCCTACCCTTTGAGAGACTGGGCAATATCTACTTCTTTTTTATTGGAAGACTTGCTTTTGAGACACCAGCCTATGAGAAACCTGAGCCAAATGGAGAGGCCATGTGTAGGTACTCTTGAGTTAGCGGCACTGGCTGAACTCTCAATCAATAACCAGCATTAACTAGTCAGTCACTCGAAAGAGACATCTTGGATATTCGAGCCCAAATGACTCAACCCCAAACAGCGTAACATGGAGCTGCAGAAAAGCCTAGCTGAGCTCAGTCAACCCACAGAATCAGAAGAGGGAATAAAATGGTTGTTTATGTCAATAAGTTTTTTTGTTTGTTTTTCATGTCAATAAGTTTTAATGAACAGAATAAAATACTTAATGTGTCATTGTGTTTCTTTTTGTTTTTAGGGTTAGTGCTTCTGGTGTCTTGTTTAAGAAATATTTGCTTCCTTTTAGGACATGAGTATTTACCTATGTTATATTCTAGAAGCTTCTGATCTTTTCATTTTAATCTGTATTACCTAAATGATTTTTTATGTATGGCATAAAGTAGTGAGGGCATATTCCTCTTGAATTCAGTAATAATGATAACTTTTGGAATTTAGAATTAAGTGTGCAGTACAGAACACCAACAGAATAGTAATTTAACATCATAAGTAAGGTAACCTCCATAACTAGTTTACTGTTTTACCTATCTGCACTCCTATCACTCCTCAATAGGTCTCAAGACAATGAAGATTTAGTTATTTAATCACTCATAAAACATGTACTGTGACCCAGGATTTCCATTTCTTTGTGCTGGATTCTGAACTAGGTGCTAAAAATCATCCAATGAGATACAGGCCTCTTTTCGTATAATTACATCTTGTGGGGGAAATTGGCAATAACACATCATCTATTTATTTTTATTTTTTAATAGCAAATAATTTAAAGATTTTATTTATTTATTTGACAGAGAGAGAGATCACAAGTTGGCGGAGAGTCAGGCAGAGAGAGAGAGAGAGAAGCAGGCTCCCGCTGAGCAAAGAGCCCGATGTGGGGCTCGATCCCAGGACCTGAGATCATGACCTGAGCCGAAGGCAGCGGCTTAATCCACTGAGCCACCCAGGCGCCCCGATAGCAAATAATTTAAATTGTGCTGAGTGTATGAAAGAAAAGCAGAGATGATATAGGAGTGGAGCCCAGGAACTGCTAAGTTAGTCCTGGGATTGGAGGTGTATCAGAGAGATTCCTTGCGGATGTGATATTTAAGCAGAGATTCGTGGGATGAATATTAATTATCTAAAGAAAGAACTGGAGGAAGGGAAATTCTAGGCAGAAGAGGCCACAGCATGTACAGAGAACTCTAGGCAGGAAAGAACCCACTGTTATAAGAACTAAGAGGAGTTTCATTGCTAGGGAGAGAGGATAAGGGGGACACAAGTTGAGACTGGAGAGGTAGGAAGGGCCTAGACCTATAAACCTTCTTAAAGGAATCCAGACTTAGGGAGATACCACCTCACAGCAGTCAGAATGGCTAAAATTAACCAGTCAGGAAACAGCAGGTGTTGGCGAGGATGCAGAGAAAGGGGAACCTTCCTTCACTGTTGGTTGGGAATGCAAGCTGGTGCAGCCACTCTGGAAGACAGCATGGAGTTTCCTCAAAAAGTTGAAAATAGGGTTATGACCCAGCAATTGCACTACTAGGTATTTACCCTAAGATACAAATGTAGTGACCCAAAGAGGCACGTGCACCACCATGTTTGAAGCAGCAACGTCCACAATAGCCAAACTATGGAAAGAACCTAGATGTCCCATCAACAGATGAATGGATAAAGAGGATGTGGTACAATGGAATACGATGCAGCTATCAAAAAAGTACTCTTGCTATTTGCAACAACGTGGGTGGAACTAGAGGGTATTATGCTAAGTGAAATAAGTCAATCAGAGAAAGACAATTTTCACATGATCTTTCTGATATAAGGAATTTGAGAAACAAGATAGAGGATCATAGGGAAAGGGAGGGAAAAACGAAACAAGATGAAACCAGAGAGGGAGACAAACCATAACAGACTCTTAATCTCAGGAAACAAACTGAGGGTAGCTGGAGGGGAGGGGGATGAGAGTGATGGTGTAGCTGGGTAATGGACATTGGGGAGGGTATGTGCTACAGTGAGTGCTGTGAATTGTTTAAGACTGATAAATCACAGACCTGAACCCCTGAAACAAATAGTACATTCTATGCTAATAAAAATTTTTTAAAAAAAGAGGAATTCAGATTTTATTCTGAGAGCAGTGGATGCCTTTAATGGGTTGTAAGCAGGGGAGAGGCATGGCCAGGTACATGTGTTTTTGAAGATCACTAAGGCTGCCTTATAATATGAGATAGAACATGAACAATGTCTGACAAAGACTTCAAAATGCCATGGTAATTCCAAGCATGGAGAAATCCCATTGTCTGAGTTATCAGGAAGGACTTCATGGCGGAAGGTCTTCATGGAGGAAGGTCTTCATGGAGGTGGTCACAGAAGAATCACTCGACATGGGAAGACAGGGAGTGTGTGTGTGTGTGTGTGTGTGTGTATCTAGGTGTAGGGAGTAGACTGCACTCACTCAGCCACAAAGCTAGATATGTATGGGCCATGTTTGGGGAATGGTGAACTGTCCAGTCAGGCTGGAGGATAATGGGAAATAAAGCTGGAAGGTTAGGTTGTGGACATAAAGGCCCAGAAAGTATACATGAACACATATGCATACAGCCCATTCTCATCATGAGCTGATCTGTGTTGGCAAAGTCTCTAACTTGCTAACATTTTCTTGTGATCCCAAAGTCAATTCCTGTAGCACTTTTGTAGTCTTTGTGGACATGTGCAGAGTGGTGAAAATTTTGAGTCACCGTGTGTGTGTTCGCAGCTGAGGTTGAGCAAGGTCACCCTCTGCCTTCTTGTGTCAGCTCTCATGCTCTAAATAATTTTCCTTTTTGTAGCCTATTAAGCAGTGCTTTTTTTACATTTTTGTGCTTTTTTGCAGGTGATTTCACTATTTAAAATAGCCCCATAGCATGGAAGTGCTACCTACCTAGTGTTCTAAGTGCCAGGAGGCTGTGATGTTCCTTATGTAGAAAATATATGTGTTAAATAACCCTCGTTCAAGGGCACCTGGATGGCTCAGTGGGTTAAGCTGCTGCCTTCGGCTCAGGTCATGATCTCAGGGTCCTGGAATCGAGTCCCACATCGGGCTCTCCGCTCAGCGGGGAGCCTGCTTCCCTCTCTCTCTCTCTGCCTACTTGTGATCTTTCTCTGTCAAATAAATAAAATCTTTAAAAAAAAAACCAAAACTCTCGTTCAGGTGTGAATTATAGTGCTGTTGGCCATCAGTTCAATGTTAACGAATCAACAATGTACACGATGGGGATTCAGGAGTGCACTTGTTGTGATGAGCACTGGGTCATGGGTCACACTATACTGAACACCTGAAACAAATATTACACTGTATGTTAACGAACTGGACTTTAAGTAAGAACTTTAAAAATAAATTTTAAAAAATATAATGTATATATATAGTTTTTAATCAAAAACACGAAACAAAGTTGTATATTGGCCAGTTCGTGAAAATGGGCCCAGTGGCTTATGAGAACCTAACGCTATACTTCCCTCTGGGAGCAATGGTTCTGTATTAGCAATTTCAGCATTTGTGGCTACTTTATAGGACTACTGGGAATAATGAGAATTGACTGTATCCACGTACCTATTCCCCCCACCCCACCCCGAAAGCTGGTTATCAAATAGTATCAATACACCACTGACTGTGGCAGAGCCTGCAGGAGCTCACCACACTGTGGAAGTGTTAGTGAACCACACTCTCACAGCTGGGCAGTGTTTGCTTAAAGCAGGATCGGAACAACACATCTCCATGTTAGCAGTGACCTCTAAACTCTCAGTTACAGGGGGCTCAGTCTTTGGAGCCACTAAGACCCAAGTTCGAACCCCACCTCCCCAATCAACTTGTGTGTGTCCTCCGGCAAGAACCACTGTTATCCTTGATGGGAGAATAATGGCCATTGGACAGTTTTATTGTGAGACCTAATGAGACCGTGAGTGCAAATGGCTTGACTCAGCGCCTGGCACACGCATAGATGGTGAATAATTGTTAATCCAGCAAATGCGGGGGGTTGGGGGAAGGAGGCCTTCCATTCTCTGCCTGCTACTCAGTCCTTTGATTACAGAGGTTCAGGATGCAGCAGTGCTGTGCCCAGTCATTCTCAATCAGCTTTTCACACTCACTCTGTCTGAAAGGCCCAGGCTGGGTCTTGCACTGGAGACGCCCCAACTGTAGATTCTAGAAGATCTGCTGTCCACAAGGGGTCCTCTCTTTCCAGGACCACACAAAGGGTCAATTTTTCAGTCTAACTCTTGTTGCTCCCCTATTATGGAAAAATAGGCAGTTTCCTAGCCAGTATCTATGTGTCTGTGGCTCCTGGTTTTTGGGGTGGGGTGGGGTGGGGGGCTAACTGTTGCATCTATTTGGTTAGGCCACTTTTCATCCTGTTTCTTGATACACTAATCTGGGAATTCAGAAGCCCTGGCTGCCCGAGGTCAGACCTCGCTTCCTCTGACTCAGCTTTACCCTCAAGATACAGCTTCGTTTCTGAGTCATCAGGCTGAGCTTTCGAGGACAGCAGTCTGGCACTCCCGCTTCATCTTCCCAGGAAAGGTGCTATGTCTCCACACCTCAGTGCCAGTCCTATGCCTAACTTGGCTCACAATGCCCAGAAACCAAGAAACAGATTTTTAATGAGTCTGGAGGATGCAGAGGAAAAAGGCTCCAGGACCAGGAGTCAGAAGGCTGGGTTCAGTTCCAACTTTACCAATTAGCTCGTGCAACTTTGAGCTAGTTGTGGAAGCCGCCTGAACTGGAGGGTTCTCTTCCATTAAACATAAGTAGTAATCCATGCTGGGTCCATCCCATAGGGACAACAGGAGGCCTAAATGAAAGTGTGAAGTGCCCCCAAACTCAAAAGGCACATCCCCTGTTCCATGGGCTATATCAGGTTCACAAACTCATTTCATTTGGCTTGAACAACACTGACCTAAACTTCAAGTGTTTAGCATTTTTAAAATGAGTTATCACCAAAATGGGAGACTTCACTTACATATCTGAGGGACAGCTTCTCTTTAAAATGAGATGAACTGACCATATGAACTCCTCACCCTTGTGAAAATAAAGAGAAACCTCACTAAAGTGGATTCAGGATGCTAGAAGGGGAAGGCTGTGGCGGGAGCCTGCTAGGAGGAACGCTACCACTCAGTGTCAATTATAGGAAAACTGTCAATGACTGACCCCTAACAGAAGAATCTCAGCAGGAAAAAAGCATCAGTTACAGTCCCCCAAAGGGAAAGATGTACACTGCATCTCCTACAAGGGACAGACTGCCTCTGCAACTCAGCCACTGAAACCCCATTATCATGCTGAACTCTTCCTTCTCTCTACCAGACCATTCTCACAACAACCCATCCGAACTTCCTTCTTCTCTGTAAAATAATGTTTCTCTCCTTTGTTGGATTTGCCTATGGTTTTGCTCTGGCTTGCTTGCCCTGGGTTGAAATTCTCTGCTACTCCCAAATACACCCACTTTGGCTGATAGGTCATGGGCACTTTTATCTCTAAGGGTAATACCCTGACTGGCAACAACCCACTAGAGCTGAGTAGCAAAAGCCTCTTCACTTGGGAGGAGCCTGGAGCTGCCTTCAAGCTCACCACTACTCCCTGCTACCTGCCAGTATGGAGGCCAAGTCTCTGTTGCCACTTCTTGTTGCTCTAGGGCTATTAATTTGCTCCTAGTGGAGCCCTAGTAGAAGCATATCTTTTTAATAATCATATTTCTATTAAAATGGGGAAATGAAAGTCCCAGAACTGTCCCTTGCCCCAAATTATCTCCCCCTTCAGGGTCTCCATGTCAAAAAACCCAAGCCCTTTGGTTAAGTTTTCCCTTGTGCCAACTGGCCCTTTGAAAGCAGTTCAAAGTGAGTGAGAGCTGGGGCCTGGTGTCCCACAGGCTTTACATTCAACCCTGCCCATACCCGTTTGTTATCATCTGTAAAATGGAATAGGATCAGCTCTTTCCCCCTAGGTTGACCGTGTACGACACCCAGCAGTTCGTGCGCCGGTCATTCACGATTGATGACTGAAATGTAAATGGTTTGAACTGATAAAAAGCACTGTGGGTGATGGGCGTGTGACGTGAAAGACCGTACTCCCGAGTGGGGCTAAAGCAATGGCTGTGGAGGAAGAAAGCAAAGGGAAAAAGTAATGACTTAAGGATGGTATGAGTTCAGTTACATCCATCCCCACTCTCGCTCTCCCACCTCTGCAATGAGAAAATCCCGCTAGAGATGTGCAAGACCTCACTGTACCCAGGATGCTGTTACCAAGACACGGTTCTGATGGTGGCTCGGGCAAACATTACCTTGTGTGAGCTTGTCTCCCCATCTATAAGATGGGGCTAGAAATGGCCCAACAGTTAGTTACTGTGCGTGTGAGGACGAAGTGAGAAATGTACGGGAGAGCACTTTGGAAATCTCTAAGGGTAATACCCTGACTGGCAACAACCCACTAGAGCTGAGTAGCAAAAGCCTCTTCACTTGGGAGGAGCCTGGAGCTGCCTGGAGCCTGGAGCTGCAGAGCGCTATACAGATCCGGCGTTTCCCAGTCTCTTTACAAAAACTTTTTCTCCCCAACTCTGTCCAAGGCCTTTTGAGCTTATCAAGGCTAAGACCCTCCCCCTCGGTTTCGCAATGCTGCCCCTTCCTACACACCAAAGCCCGCGCCGCGTCAGGAGTCTTTTTTTTTTTTTTTTCCCCCTAGCGAAGGCGGGGACTCGGACGGTGTTGGCAGCAAGCGACGCGAGCCGCGCCTGGCCAGTCCCGCATCGGCCGCGGTGGGTGTGCCCCGCAGGGTGTGCGCCCCGGGCCCAGGCCCAGGCCGCCGGCGAGAGGGCGCCCGAGGCTGTGCGCGCCCCGGGCGACCGGAGTGCGCCAGCCCGGGGGTGCGCGCCCCGGACAGGGACCGTGCACCCGGAGGCTGCGTGCGCCCCGAAGCCGGGGTGTGTGCCGGCCCCAGGCACTGCCGGCCGCCTCCCTCCCGACTTCTGCGGCGCGCCAAGGTAAGGCGCTCTGCGACCCCAGTCCTCACGGCGCACGGAGTGGGGCGTGCCAGCACCCTGCCCCAGGCGACCCGAGTCTGGGTCCCGGCGCTCCGCCACTCTTCTCCGCTCCCGCCGCCCGCCTCGCCCCCTCCCCGCGCCGCGTCCCCGTCTCCCCTTAAGACAGAGGCTGCGGCAGCCTGGGCCGACCAGGCGCCCCTGCCTGGGGTCGGCGACAGCGCGAGGAGGGGGTTGCGGGGGTTGCGGGGGCTGCGCGGGCTACCCAGGGGCGGGCGCCGCTCCCCTTCCGCCCCGACCCGCTCCCCGAGCCCGGGTGCTGGGGAGGGAGGAGACTGGTGGGGAGGGGGAGGCCGCGTTGTCCTTGCGGCTCCCGTGGTGCAGCCCCCGCCCAGCGCTTCCCAGCGGGGCGCTGCGGTCCGGGATGCAGATGGCGGGACTGGGCGCCCTGCACCGGCTCCCAGGACCAGCTGGAAGCGAGCTCTTGGTCTCCGATCTTTAGTAAAAGCTGCCCCCCTACCCCGTGTCTACCCTGATATCCCTCGGCTTCTGGCTGAACTTTCCAGAGCTCGCGTTGGGCCACGACCTTGGGTGGAGGCATGGCTGCCCTGGGGAGCCGCGTGCGCTGGCAGCCTAGGGCACTTTTCTTGAGCCTGCGTGCCACTTGGTGAGATTCCCACTTTCTCATCTCTCCCTTAAGGTCAAACCTTTGACCCCAAGTACTTTGTCCCTGCAGAGTGGCCAGTGACATAGCCTGGGAGTTGGAAAGTTGAGTCTCGTGGCCCCTACACGAGGTCTAATAAGCGCTTGTCCTGAGGCTCTGCCAGGGCTGTGAGAACTGGCGGTTTCAGTTCTCTAGAGACCTACAGTGCAGGTGGGAGGGCCAGGAAGAGGCGTTTTCCAGGAGAAAGAGGAGGAGATTGCCCCCTTCCTGAGGATGACCGCCTGAAGCCTGGGCAGTGCTATGGAACAAGTAGCATCAGGGGATGGTCAGAGGCAGCCAGTGACCAGCTTGAGGACTGGGGAGAAAGCATCTTGAATTAAACACAAAACCTGCCTGGGTAAAACCTAATGTGGGTTCTTTAGAAACTTTCAAGACATGACACAGAAGAACACAGAGCTACACTTAGAATGGCAGCAGAGTGCACTCTCATGTCCCTTTTCAAATCCAGTCCTCCTGCCCATGTCTCAAACTCCCAACTCGCTGGACCATAGTGTTCTGGGAAATGTGAAAGGAGATGAGGGATGGCTCAGGGTCCAAGGATGGCTCAGCTCAGGGGTGGCTCAGGGAACAAACACTTGCTCTCTGCAGGCACCAGACAAGATAGCGGGGTAGAAAAATGAAAACACGCACTGTCTGGCCTCATGGAGTGTGCAGTCCAGTGGCCAAGACGCACATGCATCAAATCACTCAAATAGAGAATTACAGGTAGTGCTGACTTCTTTCCAAAGGGAGGGATAAGCTACTATGAAAGTCTGTGTTAGGCATCGTAGTCGCTCTGTTGAAAGGCTGGTAGGAGCTAACCAGTTGAAGAGGGTGGAACGAGCCTTCTGGTCAGAAAGAACAGGACAAGAAAGGACTCTGAGGCAAGCAGCAGAGACCATTAGAAGGACTGAAAGACTGTATCACGTGATGACCAAGGGCCCAAATGGCATCCCATTGCCTGGGCCAATCAGTAGATCTGTAGTTTCCTTTCTCAGCCATGATAACGGGCAGTTGGAGTCTCCCCTCCCTGGGTGGGGTGGCTCATCTTAAGTCTTTAAAGCTAGAATGAACTCCACACCCTATAGTGTAAAAATTCTTTAGGATGGCTTACGTGGCATGTGGTTATCTGGGCCCCACTGACTTTCCAGCCCTGTTTCTGGTTCTCCCACTCCCCCATCTCCCAGCCACCGCAGTCCCCTCTCCATGAGCACCCTCTGTGTTTTACTCAGGGCTGCACTTCAGGCAGTTCCTGGAACACAGGCTGTCTTTGCACACGCTTTCCTTTGTCTAAGATACTCTTCTTCCTTAGGCACCCAGTAAATGTACAACCAGCTTTCAACATCAACATGTCAGTTAAAGTTTCCACCACCATCACCACCACCACCATCAGTGCCATGTTGGAAGGCCTTTCCTGACCAGAGTCCAGTGTTGCCTCTTCTCTGTTTCCAAAGCTCCCTGGACGTGTATCTGTCCAGGGAGCCTCAACTGCACTGAGCATCGCAGAAACATATTTCTTTGTCCTCTTGTCCTATGTGTGTCTCAAGTACCCAGCACAGAGAAGGAGACATTGAAGGTGCTTGATAAATGCTTATTGGATGAAAATGGTCTAGGCGGGTGTTTCTTAACTTTATTTTTAGGGAGGGGGAAGCATTACATCTATCTTGGAGATTGATAAAACTGTGGATACCGGGGCACCTGGGTGGCTCAGTCATCAAGCGTCTGCCTTTAGTTCAGGTCCTGATCCCAGGGTATTCAGATCTAGCCCTGCGTCTGGCTCCCTGCTCAGGGGGAAGGAAGACTGCTTCTCCCTTTCCCACTCCCCCGGTTTGTGTTCCCTCTCTCACTGTGTCTCTCTCTGTCAAATAATAAAATCTTAAAAAAAAAAAAAAAAAAAAAAAGCCCTGTGGATACCATACATTCTTCCAAGTGCATATAATCTAAAATATCTTGTATATAATACCACATGATTTACAGCCCTCCCGTCACCCACTGGCCCCATTTCCAGAACTTTGGACTTTAAGTTTACAGGAAGCAGAGGCCCAGGGAGGTGCGGTAACTGTGTAAGCACCTCCAGCTGGTTAACAGCATGCCGCACCGCCCCCCAAAACTCCCCCCAACACCTCCCAACCCCCAGCTCCTGACTCTGGGGCTCCTTCCAGCTCTCACTGCCTCTCCAAGCCAAGTAGCCTCCTTTCGTCCCCGGCACCTTGTGAAGGCCACTGCTCATGGCTGGAAGATGGATATTTTGGTTTTGCTTCAGTTCAGTAGCAGCCTAAGGTGTGACAGGGAGAAAAATCTTATTATGGGCAAAGTTGACAATTAGGAAGACAAATGGGCCGTCTCCCTGGCCTGTTTGCTGCCCCTCGCTGGCGATGTTATTACATCTGTTTTAGCTGCAGGAGGGTCACGTGCACTTCACAGTTAACTTCTGGGCCCTGCATTGAGTCGTGGGGGCCAGGCTTGGTAACACTTGGATCCGGGGGGCTCTTGGTCTTGTTATAGTCTTCTTCCCTATAGGGCAAGCTCTGGGAATGGATGGAGTGAATGGGCTTCTTGGTTCCCGCCTTTGGAACTCTGGCCTGCGTGCCTCTTGCTTTCTGCACCCAAACACCTACTCCAGGTTTTTGGGGCCAACCAGTAGGTTCTTATCCATGGATCAGGCTCTTCATTCAGTAATTCACTCACTCATTCCACACCACGCAGAGTCTCTGCTCTGTACCAGGCACTGTGCGGATGCCAGCTTGTAAGGACGGATCCCAGCATGGGAGGCAGGGATACAGGATGCTGCTCTGCGGGGGGCAAGGCAGAAGGAACTCATTCTAACTCAACCCAAACAAGCCTTCGGAGCCCGGAGAGGGAGGACAGTTAGGACTGACTTCTTCATGCTGACAATGTGCTCACTTTTTAAAACTCAGATCTTACGGAAGATCTCTGTCATCTCTGAGGAGGAACGAATGTTCTTAACTGTAAAATGGGTTTGATAGCCATCTTGTCCTGCCTATCTGTGGCAGCTGTGCAGATACAGTGATCGCATCTCAGACGGCAGATCTGCTCACTTCCGCGTGGGAAACGGGACCGGTACATTATAATAATAGGGTGCATGGGTGTCGAGCCCCGGCTGAGGTAGTCCTGTCAGTAATCCTCAAGATAGTGGCAGTCATAACCCCACATGTACACATGAGGAAGATGGGACGCAGAGCGGTTAAGTGACTTGCCCAAGGCGTCCATGAGAAACTGAGATCGGCAGAACTGTCTCGGCCAACCAACTATCTTGGCCAACCAACCAACTCACCCGGCCAACCACTTTGTGCTGCTCTTTAGTAGTTGGTGGGAGGAGGCGTGGGCTTGGGGGCTAGGGCACACCCCGCTAGGAGCCTAGATGTGCTGCCCACCTGCTGTGTGATTTACAGCTAGATCCCTAACCTCTCTGTGCCTCAGCACGCTAATCTCCCAGACCCAGAGTTTAGACTAAGACACGCCTTCTGTGAGCAGTTTCCAGTCTACACGGGTAATATTTCAGAGTAGGAGTAAAGGAAAGACGAGGGGCCCTCCTGCTAACAATAGGCCTGTCGCAGTTTCCTGGATAAAATAAATGCAGCCCCAGGATTTCAAGGAGATGGTTAATGTGATATGCAGGCAGTTATAGATTGGTGGTGTCTGAGAAGCTGGCTGAACGTTCCTCCTCCAAGGAAAAGAAGCATATTTTCAAAAGGAATGTCTCCCTGTCTCGTCTGGGCCCTGGGGCCTGGGCCCTGCCCCACACGCAGCTTTCTGGGGACACAGGTACTGTGTCCCATCTCCCCTCCCTCCATTATTTTTCCCCCCAAAGTAAGTAAAACTTATTGGCTGGACTTATTTATACTTTTAAGATGGCTGTGGCTTCCCCCACTCTGTGTGGAAGCATCCTTTGTGGTCTCCTTTGGTATGTAAGAATAGTCTGTGGTTCTGACGTCACGTGATGAGGGGGCACACAAACATGGCAGTGGGGAGAGTTGGCTCCATACGAAGATAAAAGGCAGCCTTTGGTGCCGTTTTCCCTCCATGACGTGGTTTTTGCCCAGAAGCCGGAGATGCCGGCTCTCTGGGAAATCGACTTTGATTTTCCTAGCGGGGTACCAGGCGGCAGCGCTGAGCGTTTCCAGGTGCTGCGCTCCTGGCCGTTCTCACCGTCCCACTCCCTTCTGCCTAGCCTGGCGCGGCCCTCCCGTCTACGGGCTTCAAAGACCAGGGAAATCAACTTGGGTGGTGGCTGAGTACAGCCTAGTGTGGTCGGGGTCTGCATCTATTAGGCACGATACCGAGTGTATGGGGAAGGAGGGACATTTTAACAGGCGTGTTGAAGTTTTGTAAGAGACTGTTTTCAGGTATGATTCGCATGATTTTAAATAAATAAATAATAAAGGCCATCCCCTCTCTGCTCCTCAAGGGAAGGGGGAGGAGGGGAAGACAGGGGCCGTGGCTTCACCATGTGCCAGCCCCGTGAGCCTGAGCAAATGCCCAGGGTTTACAGAACTTCATTCAGCTCTCTCATCTGTGAAATGCTACTGTTAGTGCCGACTTAAGGCTCTTCTGATACAGGAAACAGAGACTCCCTAAAGCTGATTCGAATGAAGACAGGGAGGAGTGGTAAAATGCAGCCATGACAGTTATCAACAGGCCTGAAAGGGTGGAGGCAGGCCTCAAGGCAGGGTGGAGGAGGTTCTGGGTTTGAGACCATCCCACCAGCGCAGCAGGTGCTATGGGCTCAAACTCTGCACCTGCCCGAGCCACCCCACTCAGCCTACTATCCCAGGAACCCCTCATTTGTCACTCAGTACTGGTGCTGGAGAGGATCCTGGTCATGTGAGCTCAGTTCTCTGGATGCAGAAGCTTGCTCTCTAGGCTATGTTGTGGCTGGTCTCTGGCCATCTTGGCCATGGGTTGCTGCCAGGGCAGGCGTCCTCCCCAGACCGGTCAGATGGGAGAGGAGCGCAGAGGAGGGTCAAGTGTACAGAACGAGACCTTTTGTGGCAGGAAGGGCTGTGTGGGTGGAGATACCTCGAGGAGGACATGAGCTGGACCTTCAGGATATGCCCAGTACAACACTGACTGAATTGTAAGGACCTAACAGCGATTCTTAACTTGGGGTTAACGGCCCCAAGCAACTCCCATGTAGAATTCAGTGTGTGAACATGGTTAGGAGAATAAAATAACATCTTTGTTTAGCATTTTCATTGACTATGAATGTAGGCAACAAACCATAGTGTATTTGCAGTATCTGGGAGGTTGTCACCAGTAGAAGTCACGAATCTTTTCATATCACATTTTAGCCACTGCAGATAACTTGAACTATGATTTATTCCCATTGCAGCTTTGAAATTACAGCCGTTATTATACTGGTGCTAACGCTTGTTATTTAATGCATTAATAAAGAAGGTATATTACTATATTACTATTCTTTTTTTTTTTAATTTTTGATAATTATATTTCAATGTAATTGGCTTTCTTTGTAGTCAAGCTACACATTTTATGTATTTGAAAATGTTCCAAGAAAGGATCCATTGGCTTCATTGGTCCACTCACGGGGTCTGTGGCATAAAAAGGGTTAAGACCCTCTGACGGGAAGTCAGGAAGCTATAGTTTCCACTTTCCCACCCTCCCCTCACCCTAATCTTTCATATACTCATCTGTCTCTGTCTAATTAGTGCAAGACATTCTTGAGCAGTAGTAAATTTCATTTAATAGTTTGGCAAATTTGCAAGAGCGCATAATTTGTAGTTTGGGTAGAAGGTTTTGACGTATATCCAGAGATTAATTTACAAATTATAGGCGCACACGGGCAACTGGTTAGGTGATTCCTATCAGCCCACAAACCCACCAGCCCATTGGTCGATTGCTTGGTCCATCCGTGCAGACCAGTCTGCTGAAACAGCACGCAATGGACAATTGTGTTCTTGAGAGGTTCAGGAGCTTGTGTAGTAGCTAAGACTAACTGATGAGCCACTCGAGCAAATGCAAGCTTGAATCCTAGGAAGGAGGAGGAGCACTAGGAGAAGAGGCTTTGAAGTGGGCCCTGAAATGGAGGGAATGCCCAGGAAGCAGACAGGAGGAAGGAGGGAATCAGTGAGGATGTGGGGGGGACTGGCCAGAGGTCGATTTTGAGGAGGAAACCTGGAGAGAGGGGAGCCCGCTGGAGCACGTTAGACTAGTGGTTGGTGATTTGCTATGGTTTACTGAATGTTTAACAGGTGCCAGATCCATGCCAAGCCCTTCAATACAGCACTGACTCAGTCTTTGCCAACTGCCCAATGTGGCGCGACTATTATTATTCCCGTTGTATTGGGTGAGTAAAATTAGGCTCAAAGACGTTAAATACTTGCTGTAGGGCACAGGGGGATTAAATGGTTGAGCCAGGAGCTCAGCCCCGATTTGGCTAATTCCAGAACCCGGTGCTCTTAAAAATCATCACACACGACCACAGAGGAGTCTGTTTGGGAAAAAAACCTTGGCTGCCATTTTGTTTCAGTAAGAAAGTGCTTACTACCCATCTCTGTCTTCCCCATCCTTCTCGCCAGTCCTTTTCCTGTTCTCACACATCCTCCCTTCCCCCTCTCCATCCACCCCTATTCCTCTCCCAGGCACACACGCTGCACTAGTGAGGGGGGGGGGGGATAAAAACAGAGAGTGAAAGCTGTAAGGCAAGTGGAACCGGGTTCTCACACCAGCTCTGCCACCTGGCTAAGACCATGCTGAGTCTGTTTCTATCTGTGAAGTGGAGGTAATGATGCCTCCTTCTTAAATTTGCATGCATTCTTTCTAGTGCTTCAGTGCTGTTTTGGATAGTTCTTTCCAGTTGGGTGTCTCCAGCCTCTGTTTACACTGGGTGATGGCGCCTATGTCCTAGGCTTTTCTAGAAGGCCTTCCCTGAACCCCTCAAACCTGGCCTATGGGCAGCAGGCATCACTCCTTGTAGGGTCACCTCTGGCCTCTGGGGAGAATTCATGAGCATTACTTGTGAGGCTGTCCCCTCTGGCTTTAAGCTCTCTGTCCCAGGGCTCAGTGCAGTATCTGGCCTGGAGTCCGGTTCAGGAGACCCTTGTTCAAAGCAAATGAACGGTGCCCTTTGATTCCCTTTGCAGGACCCTGCTTGGCCCCTGTTCTGGGTCCCATCACCTAGAGCTTATCTCTACGAAACCTCACTGGTTGCCCAGACCACCCCTCTTGTCTTACAGACACGGACCAGTGAGAGCAGGTGTTAAGATCTGGTGGCCCAGGGAGTGAGCTGGGGTGGGAATCTAGGCCTCTTGCACTCGCTTACCTCCCAGCTCTGACACTAACACGGAATGTGTTTCTCTGCCCCACTGTTAAGCAGGCTGATATTTTGGGGTGAGGGGACATGTGTGGAGGCCATCCATGGAGCAGCTGGTATTACATTCTCGTGCAGTTGCTTACTTGCCCCACTCCTGTAGCCTGCCTCAGGGCTGGCCTTCTCTGACTAGTCTTCTCTCACGTTCTACCCCCCCAAGTCCTCGGCTTTATCAGCTGCTGAATGGAGCCCTGTGTCAGCCAGGGCTGTGGGTGGCCGCCTTCGGGGGATGCCTGCTGGTGCCAAAAGACTCCTTTCCTGAGAAACCTGCCCACGGGCAGGACTGAGGCCCGAAATTCCTGGCATTCGAGTCATTCCTTTGGATGACTTTGTCTTCTCTAAAGAGCTGTCGTTAAAACGCTAACACGTTGCCCAAAGGGGAGCCTGGTAGCTTACCACCGTGGCCCAGTGTGGAAGAGGGCAATGCCCAGGGCTTTGGGAAAGTCACACCACCTGCTTGTCCCTCCATTTCTCATCTGTGAAATGGGGATAATGAGAGATTGCATTATAGGATTCCCCCAAGGAGGAAAGGACATAGTACACATACAGCGCTGGGCTCATAATAAATATTCAATGAAATTAGCTTTTTTCTTTCTTTCTAAGGCAGTAGATTATTTAGTCAGTTCTCTTGCTGAAGTCCTGGTTCTTATTAGTTTTTGTGTGTTTCTTTCTTTCTTTTTTTTTTTTTAAGTATTTTGTTTATTTTAGTACTGCGGTCTCCTTTGAAGATTTTTTTTTTCTCCTTTCTAATTATAAAATGGTTTTGAACTTTATTTTCTTGTCTGTAAACTAGGGCAAAAGATCCTGTCTTACTAGTTCATGGAGAACTTACTGAGGTGAAGTACCTGGGGAAGCCGGGCCCGCCAGGGGGTCAGTGAGAGCCTGGAATTCTGAGTTATCCCGGAGGTGGGGACTGCAAGCACCTGGGGGTTGGGACAAGGTTCGGGGTGGGTCACTGGGGAGGAGACAGAAGACAAAGAGGGAGGAGGAGGGGGAAGCAGGGGGAACCTTGCTCCTCCATCCCAGCTCTTTGAACGTGGAGTCTGGGTCAGAGGGGACCTGGGAATATTGTGCCTGCTCTGGAGGAGGATGGATCCTGCCATCTTTCCCCAGATCTCTGGCCTTCCAGGTCTGTTCTCAGAGGTTCTGAATCCCCTGGAGGGATGTCATCCTTGGCTTCCACCCTGGCTTCCCACCCTGGCTTGACTTTGTTGGAGTGGTGGTGAAGAGACCGGTTTTCCCTACCCCACCAATCTCCCAGTGGGTGTCAGTGGATGCTCCTTTGAGAGGGCAGTTGGGTTTTTGAGAACATCAACCCAGGCCAGATTCTCTGCAGTTTCCTCTGAGACAAAGATGGTTCTCTGTAGCCTGGGTCTGGGAGAGGGTCTAGGAGCAGGAGCATCCTGGCCCAGCGTCCTGGTCTGTGAATGAGGAAGGGTCCCGTGGAGGGGCAGTGTCAGAGGAGTTTTCTAGCAATCCCCAACAGAGAGCCTCGCTTCCAGAGTTCTCTGCAAGAGAGTCCTCCCTTCTTCATTGTCTGCCCTGGGCAGTGAGAGCTGGGGTCGGCCTTTCTCCTCACACCAGCCTCCTGTGAGCTTCTCCAGTGTGCCTTCCTGCCGTCCTCTGGGGAAGGCTCATCTTCACCACCATCCACCATAACTGAAGTTATCCTTCCAAAGCGGGGTCTAACTGATGCCGAAAATCACTCTCCTTAGGGCCGGAGACCAGGAGTAAAGAGCAGAGGTGAATACTGGTTCCTGGGACCTTGAAACCAAGCAGCAACCTGCCACTGTGGTGGGGAGGGAAGGGAAAGGGGATACAGCTGGAGCCTTCCTGTGCATCTGCTTTTGGCCTACAAAGGAGCCCGCATCCATTTCAGCCCAGAAGTGGGGCCTGGAGCCATGGAGTCCATCACACCTCACATTTGTTGATGGCCTGTGGGCTGTTACTGTCCCTTCTGCCCTCCTTCCCTCCCCCGCCCCCCCCCCCCCCCCCCCCGTCGTAATTCCTTCCTGCTATCCAGTAGATACCGACTGCCCACTTACCCTGGGCCAGGGGCTCTGCTAGGCAGGGAGCTTACAGCACAAGAGAGGAAACAACGACTCAGAGAGCCCGTTACACAGTCGGATGCGCACACCTGATGGATGGTCTTTCGGGGCGCTCTGGGAGCGCAGAAGTGTGGGGAGAGAGACCAGTCCTGACTGGTGTGTGAGAAGAGACGATGCCTGCGGGTAACACTGTCTTACGGATTGAGTAGAAGTTACCAGAAGGAGGAGAAAGGAGGAGGGTGCTACACAGCAGGAGCAGAGGGAGGTGCAGAAGGTGGTGTCGGAGATGGGCAGAGCGAGTGTATACGGAAAGTTCAGGGTGATCACTCACTCACTGTGTTTTGGTTTTCCCTCCTGTAAAATGAGGATAACAGTACCACAGTCCTAACCCACACACACACTCTCTCTCTCTCTCTCTCTCACACACACACACACACACACACACACACACACACACCCTTCCTTTTTACCAATTTATGACCTCGCAGCCAGACTTAAACATGCGGAAATAGAGGAAATGAGAGGCAGAATGTGAGGAATGCCAGAATCAGTGGGAATGCAATGGAGGCAAAGTAGCGTTTGGAAGAAAGCCTTGAAGGATGAGCAGTATTAGCTGAGATTAGTATTTAGGATTAGGAAGAGTTGGTACAATTTAAGCAGATCCTTGAAGGACAGGACAGACTCTGGCAGAAGAGACAGAAAAGGGCATCTAAAAGGTTGAGCCCAGACACAGAGGTGCTTAGGCACAGGGTGAGGTTGTGAGGGGCAGAGGAGCTGGGGACCAGCCTGGAAGGGTGGGCTGAGGTCACATCAGTGCTTAACTGGTGGGCTGGCGGGCAGCACCGGGTTTGCATGTGGGTTTTATTTATCCACAGTATTTAAAAAAAGAAAGAAGATTTAAGTCAACATTTTTAAAATCATATTTTACATAAATCCACATTCCTGTTTCTTTGGAAAAAGTCCGGTCTGGCAACACCAGCCCCGCCTTGAGTGAGCGGTGACATTGAGGAGATCACGGCTGTGCAGAGCTGCGGGCTGACACCCACTGGCCAACCAGCTTGCCCAGTCTCGCCACCACACAGCTCACTCTCAAACTCATACGGTGTGTTCAGAAAGCTCCTGCTGAAGCACTAATTCATGACAAGGGAAAGGAAAGAAAATTCTACACCATTAACGTTGTAATTCCTTCATCAGATGAGGGAATGAATTTTACTACCCGGAAACATTTTTTTAATTTATGGGGTAGCGGTTAGATGGGGGCAACGAAATGCTTGATGTGTGATGGCTGGGGAGGGAAAACCCTCAGAAATGAAGCATGGGCTGGGGGGGCGCCTGGGTGGCTCAGTGGATAAAGCCTCTGCCTTCGGCTCAGGTCATAATCTCAGAGTCCAGGGATTGAGGTCCCGCATTGGGCTCTCTGCTCAGCAGGGAGCTTGCTTCCTCCTCTCTCTCTGCCTGCCTCTCTGTCTACTTGTGATCTCTGTCTGTCAAATAAATAAACAAAATCTTAAAAAAAAAAATAAGTGAAGCATGGGAGCAGACACCCGAAAAGAGAGAGATGTTGGGGCCCTGCAGTGAGTCATTCTGACCACTTGATTCAACCACGGCATCTGGAGTCTTTGCTGGAAAGACCAATACACCTGTCCTTGGCAAATATATATTTTTTTAAAGATTTTATTTATTTATTTGACAGAGATCACAAGCAGGCAGAGAGGCAGGCAGAGAGAGAGAGGAGGAAGCAGGCCCCCCACTGAGCAGAGAGCCCGATGCGGGGCTCGATCCCAGGACTCTGAGATCATGACCTGAGCCAAAGGCAGCGGCCCAACCCACTGAGCCACCCAGGCGCCCCAAATATTTATTGCACTGTAGATGCTACCACCTTACTTTATTAACCTCTTAAGCTTAAAAAATTGGACTCTTGAAGGACAAGGTGAAAGGTGTGTGTGTTTTTTAATTGATAAAGAAACTCATGGGAAAGAGAACTTTTTCTTTTCTCATTTTTAAAAGAGATTTTATTTATTTATTTGACAGAGATCACAAGTAGGCAGAGAGGCAGAGAGAGAGAGGTGAGGGGTAGAAGTAGGCTCCCCGCTGAGTCCCCCAATGTAGGACTCGATCCCCGGACTCTGGGATCAGGACCTGAGCCGAAGACAGAGGCTTAACCCACTGAGCCAAACAGGTGCCCCACTTTTCCCATTTTTAAAATAATTTTTACTGTGTGTATGTGGGGGGGGGAGTCTTTGCAATTTGAAAGGTTCAATAAACCCTACTGGGAAATTTTTTATTAAAAATTATTTTAAAAATCATGCCAGTGAGTGCAAATGTTTAAAATAATATAGAAATATATGAAAGAGAAAACTGAACTGTTAAGAATTGGTGATTAAGGGGGTGCCTGGCTGGGTCAGTCAGTAGAGTATCTGACTCTTGATCTCAGGGTTGTGAGTTCAAGCCACGCTTTGGGAATGGAGCCCATTTAAAAAAGAAAAAAAAGGATGAGGTGCCTGGGTGGCTCAGTTGGTTAAGCATCTATCTTCGGTTCAAGTTACGACCCAAGGTGCTGGGATCAAGCCCCACATCCAGCTCCCTGCTCAGTGGGGAGCCTGCTTCTCCTTCTCCCTCTGTCTGCTGCTGCTCCCCCTGCTTGTGCTCTCTCTCTCTCTCTCTCTCTCAAGTCAATGAATAAAATCTTAAAAAAGAATAAAAAGAATTGGTGGTTAGGGTATGTGAGATCATTTAGAGAGTATTATTCTAGACGTGGCACTGTGTGTTTATGAGATGTAACCAGATCTAGGTATCTGTCTATCTGTCTATTTGGATAGACATTTTTTTTTCGTAAAAATGAGCGTTTACATTTTGTTCTGTTGTTTTTTTCCTAATGCTCTGTCTTGAGTATTGAAGGTCATTATACCACCTCTATGCCTGTGTAAAGAGAGTCTGTGATGGAAAACACTGCCAAATAGGAAGAGCTTGCTTTGAACCTCCACTGTGCCCCTCTGAGCCTTAGTTTACTCCTCTATAAAATGATTCTATATAAAAGGATTCCTTCAAAGGTTAAGATGAGGGTGAAATACACTACAGACTGTGCTCCCCATAGCTTCTTGGATACCAGCCAAGAGAGACCCCCGGAACCACTGAGAAAAAGCAAACCTGCTTCTATCTTTCATTCTTAGGCTGGAATTGGAGGGGGGGGGGCGTCAATTACAATTTTTCACAGTAGAATTTAAAATTATTTTTTCAGTGCTGAGTAACATTAAAATGCCAAGCAGTCCCTTAACAGATGCATTCAAGTTTTGCGTAGGACATTTTCTCTGGACTCAGTTTTATTTATTCAGCTGCAAGAGAATTCCTGAAGCCAGGTATGTGGATTGGAAGGTATGTCTGATAGGGAATCTGTGACCTGTGCCTGCCCTTTGTGGGGGCACCCTCTTGCCTGGGGGGGATGTCAGCCCTTCTCAGTACGGAAGGGGGTGCGGAGGGTGGCTACCGATCCTGTCTTTGGAGGCATTCCCTTCTGATACCTACTTTAACTTTTTCACTTCCCTCATTGCCCTTCTGGCACTAAACTACAGCCACACTCTGTTCCCCTTCCTCTCTATAGTCTCTCCCCTACCACCTTTTACTCGTGTAAACCCCAACCCTAGATTAAACTTTACGGTCCCACTCCTCTGATACTGCTTTGGGACTGAGGAATTCATTTTTAAACCCATGCCCTTTGACCTCTGCTGCTGCTTGGCCTCCCTCATGTTTCTCTGCCTTGTCTCTCATCCGGTCTCCGTGACTGTTGTAACTTGCTCCGTCTGCTGTCCTCTGGCTCCGGATCCATTCGTCGGTCCTCCCTCTTAGTCCGTGGTCCTGTTTCCTGCCTTACTGGGAAGGTGGAGGTCATGTGGCTTGAACTCTGAACTCTCACCCCCACCTCATCCTTTCTCCCCATCTTGGCTCTCTCTTCCTTGCCAGAGCCCAGCTTGGAAAACCTTCCCCTCTACCTCCAGAAACAGTCTCCTGGCTGTAGGCTCAGCACCACCTAGCGCTAACTTGGGCGGGTTACTTAGCCTCTCTGGGCCTCCCTTCGTTGCAGAACATGACTAATAAAATCGCCTTGCAGCTCTGGTTGTGGGGCAGATGGAACTCAGCTCTGCTGCCTGTGTTAGCTGTACCTGGAGTACATGTCGGTGCTTACGCGCCCTCCCCTTCTTGCATCTCGGTCCATTCCTCCGCCTGGCTGCCTCCCCCCAACACCCCCGGGGCCTGCAGACGTGCTCCCCTTCCTCGGAGCCCCTTGCCCCTTCTTGGAGCTGCTGCCCATTTCTCTCCTGGATTCCACCGAAGCAGCAAAGAGTAGCCCCACCTGCTGCTTCTACCATCTTGTGAACCCCTGGCATCTTCCCTTATCCTCTGAAACTGAGCCCAGGCTCCCTGGTTTCCTCCAGATGTACCCACTTTGGATCTCTGGGCCACAAGCCACCCTGGTTTTTCTTCCCCGTCGGCTCCCCACATGTGACTTTCTTCAGGAGTTTTGCTCACATGCCGCCTCTGCATGCTCTTGCTCCCCACATGTGAGCCTGCCCCTCCAGTCTTCAGGACTCTCTCCCATCTTGCGCCCACCTTTTCCACTGTCTGCTGGGCCGCGCTCTCCGGGTGAACCCCCCCCTCTGTGTATGAGCCCCCAGTTAGGCATGCGGCATGCCCAAGGATGAACACCCATCCCCCTACTACCAAATCTCTTTTCCCTCCTGATCTTCCTGACTCGGGGGTTGAGATGCAGGGGCTGCTGGTACCTCCCTCTCCTCCCTGATCCCATGCCTGGACAGAGTGAGTGTTCGGCAAACAAAGGGTGGAAACCAATGAATCCCACAGGATGCCAACTCCTGCCATTTTCTTTCTTTCTTTCTTTCTTTCTTTCTTTCTTTCTTTCTTTCTTTCTCATTCATCCCTGTTCAATTCCCACAGCAGCCATGGTGACAGACATTTTATATACTTATCCCAATGAATCTGTACCACCCGGTAAGGAGGAAATTGTGTTTTTCCTATTTTACAGATATGTGGCCCCCATGGCTGGGGTGGGGGGCGGTTAGGGAACTTGCTAAACACACAGCTGGTAAGTGGCAGAGCTGGGATTGGAACTTGCATCCACCTTCCTCCAAATCCACATTCTTCTTCTTTATATTTTAAAAGATTGATAGATTGACTGATTGAAGAAAGAGCCCAAGTGGGAGGGGCAGAGGAAAGGGAGAAGCAGGCTTCCCACTGAGCAGGGGAGCTGGATGCGGGAGTCCATCCCAGGACCCTGGGATCATGACCTGAGCTGAAAGCAGACACCTAACCAACTGACCCACCTGGGCGCCCCCCTTCCCAGTCCACATTCTTAATCCTAAACTCTCCTGCCTCTAGCAGTTCCAACAGCGGGCTATGCTTAGTAGGTGCTGCGAGCTGAATACCATCTACAGAGACTCTCTCTTCTGTGGCTGGATTGTTTGTGTGCTACTGTTCTATTTACCCTGCTGTCACCCCAGCTCATCGCTGGCTTATTTTAGGGTCCGTGCCTTAACCCTTAGTGTTAGCACTTGAAAGCTTTGGGGCCTAGAAGCAGGAATGTGACCATCTCTTCAGATAGGGCCTCTGTTTCTTTTCCCTGTACGAGAGAGTTGGACCAGTTAATTACAAGAGCCTGTCTAGCTCTTATGCTCTGTGATTCTGTTTCACGGTTCTACTTTTGAGCACACAGTAGGTACGGTGAGCACACAGTAGGTACGGCTACGCAATACATGGACAGCAGAAGAAGCAGCACCCTGGCTGTCAGGGAGATGACAGAGTTACTCTGGGAGACAGAGCAAACATTCAGGAAACTGCCAACAATGTAAGGCATTATGTAATTATGCCTGTGATCTCAGATTATATACATTTGTGATGGTTCAATAAAGGAGAAGAAAAGCTGCTGCTCTCTTAAAAGAAAAAAAGAAGAAAAAAACACATAAAAGGAGCAGTTAGTGAAAAGCATTCGGTCTGGCCAGACTTCTTGTCAGATCTGCTACGCTCTTCCCTCTCAAAGTCATTCGTTCATTCCGTAAATACTTACTGTCCGCTAACGGACCGGGCTCTGGGGACATTGCCCCAGACACAACACCTCCCCAACCCTCTCACTGCTGCAGGAGTTGTCTCTGACACCCAGCTTTCATCTGGTTCCTGCCCTGCCGAAGAACCTTCTCGGCTTTCCTGCTCTCTGCAGAATCAGTGAGCTGACCTCCAGCCCTGCCTTCCCCTCCTCTTACCCTCCCCCTGCCCTGCAACCTGGACCTGGTCTGCTGGCCGTTCCGCAAGCCCCCCATACATATTTTCATGTCTGAGCTAGAGGGCTGCTTTCTCAGTCAGCCTGGCAGGCTTTTATTCCTCCTTCAAAGCCCAGCTCGAATGCCACGATGGCAGCAGTCTTGCGGTCCCCCGGAATGCCTTTGCCCACCTCTGGGACACCTAATGGCCTTGTTTAGGTCTCTGCCTCCCATTTTGGATTGTGAGTTTCTTTTTTTTTTTTTAAGATTTTATTTATTTATTTGACAGAGAGAGATCACAAGTAGACAGAGAGGCAGGCAGAGAAAGAGAGGGAAGCAGGCTCCCCGCTGAGCAGAGAGCCCGATGCAGGACTCGATCCCAGGACTCTGAGACCATGACCTGAGCCGAAGGCAGTGGCTTAACCCACTGAGCCACCCAGGCGCCCGGATTGTAAGTTTCTTAAGGGATCTTTATGCCCTGTCTTATTCATCCGTGGGTCCCCAGAATCTAACCCTGTGCCTGAACAAGGATTTCTGATGCATGGCCAACCGAACAGCATCTGTAGAGGCCTGAACAGCAGGGCTCCCCTCGAGCTGCTAGACTCCTTCACTGTATGCCTTGCCCCCCACCCCGCCCTCCACAAAGGTGACAGGATGATTGAGGAGGCATCTGTCTCTACTGTCTCTTGTCTCCAGACAGTAGTGGGGAGACTTGGCCAGAAGGGCCTCACTTTGGCCCTGGGGGAGGGGGGTTAGCGGCCGCGGCGGTGGAAACCACGCGTGGCCGCAGGCTGCAGGGAAGGAGGCATGCGTGTTGGGCTTGGCTGGCAGGGGTTTCTGCACTCCAGAGCACAAGTGGGTAAGGGTGTCAGGCGGGCAGGCTCTGTGCTGCACACACCCGCCGCAGGGCTGGGCCCCAAACGCCTTCTGCCCTGGGAAGAAAAGGAGGCATTGTGTGCTCTGGCTGTGCTCCAAGGGAAATATTCCTGTTGTTCTTCTATTTTAAACTGCTCCCTTTTTAAAGAAGGAAAGTCCAGAAGTGAAAAGCTCTCTCCCACCCCAACACATCCTGCCCACCAATTTCAAATCAGCCGCCGCCTTGAAAATCTCCATGAATTTATTAATCCATCGATTCATTCATTCGAGGACTAGAACTTGGAGGAGCACTGCTATGGCTCGCCCCATATGAGGCACCGGGGAGACCGTCCTTGTCCCTGTGAGACCCTGTTCCTGATCGCTCGCTGCATGTCCACATCCTCTCAAGCCAGACGTCCCTCTGTGGGTCAGCACCCCGCTTCGAGGGCTCCGTTCACCCCTGCCTGTTCTCCGCCTCTGCAGCCCAGTCCGGCACTGTACCTCCTTTTGGAGCCCTGAGTTATGGCCCATCACCCTTCCCTTGACTCAACCCTTGCAGACCAGCATGGCCAGAAGCATGCCGCAGCCTGGGCGGTTAAAAACTTAGGCAGTTAGACCTAAGTTCAACCCGAGCTCTGCCATTCGCTTTTTTTGTGACTTGGACCCAGTGATGAAAACTCTTCTGGGCTTTGGCTTCCTGATCTGCAAACCAGAGCAAATAACACCTGATCTTGCACACGGAGTATTTGGGAGAAGGAAGAGATAGTGGTGCACTGCCTTATCCAGTGCCTACCATACCACAGGCCCCTCAATAAATAATATCAATGAGCAATTATTAAGCACTTACTAGTTGCTTCCTTCCCTCAAAAACAAAAGCAACCACAGTTTCTGTTGGAGTGTTTTCTTCATGCTAAGTGCTCTGTTAGGCATGTTGCCACCTGGACAGCCTGAAAGAGTAGAGAGTACTATTTTATACCCTTACAGAGCTGAAGGAAACTGGCTCAAAGAGGTACAGTGACATGGTTAAGGTCACCAAGCTTATAAGCCTGGGAGCTGGGAATCATGCCAAAGTCTGTTGGGCTCCCCCGCCGTCCTTCCCAGCCACACAGACCACGCCCCCCCCCGCCCCCATCACATGCCCAGCTCCTTGTTCCTGGGACCAGCAGCACCAGCGTCTCCCGAGAGGGAGGTGGAAATGCAGGTCCTCAGGCCCCTTCCCACACCTACTGAATCAGCATCTGCATTTAACAAGATCTGGAGAAACACATGTACAATACAGCTTGAGATGCTCTGAATTTCGGTTCACAAAATGTTTTTCAGACTAGGTGAGAGCAGGACTTGTCAACTCTAGTGCACATCAAAATCACCTCGAGGGCTGGTTAAAATGCAGAACCCTGCCCCCCAGAGATTCTGACTTTGTATCTATCGTTTGTTCCCTGCGCATTTATGATTTTCAGTTCAGGGCTTCCTTGGAGTAGGGAGAGCAGATCTGAGTGGGACCCAGATAAACTCCTGGCTCAGGTCTTAGCCCAAGGTGGCTCGTGGTGTGTAGCTGTTGGAGCCATTAGAGGAAATCTGGGCTGGATTGAGTCCTCACAGAGTCCTTGGCAGCAGCCATCTCCCTGCTTTGGGGGGAACTGGCCCATCAACAGGGATGTACATCTCTCAAGTTGTATGAGGCAAGACCCATACATTCCTCCATCAGCCACTGCATGCCCATAATGTGCACCCACTCCCCTTCACCATGCCCAGGTGAACAGCAGAGAAGTTTAATTTGTAATAAAAGACCCTTGTATCTGGGTGCCTGGGTGGGTGGCTCAGTTGTTAAGTGGCTGCCTTCAGCTCAGGTCATGATCCCAGGGTCCTGGATGGAGCCCCGCATTGCATCGGGCTCCCTGCTCAGCAGGAAGCCTGCTTCTCCCTCTCCTACTCCCCCTGCTTGTGCTCCCCCTCTCTGTGTCTCTGTCAAATAAATAAAATCTTAAAAAAAAAAAAAAAAGCAAACCCTTGTATCTAGCCTGAAAATGTCTTTCTAATGTAGATTTTGAGAGTGCTAGATCTGCAAAGAGCATTTTCTCTAAAACTGGTATCTGTGTAACTTGACCACTGCTATCGAGTTAAAAAGCAATTAAACACCTCAAGACTCCTTAGAACTTTCAAAGATTATCTGAAAAGTAATTGTGTCATATTGATTCAATAATTTTAAGTTAATTAGAAAGTCACAGCATTTCTTAGCTTATTCCTTTGAAAATAAATTTATTTTATGTCTAGACCTACTGCGTGACCAAACAATGTGGTTTATATTTTCAACAGTCATCTGATATTTAAGGAGCATGGCTGGTGATGCAGTTTAATATGAAGAGTCTTTCATTTGCTAAATCCTCCTATCTGGTTCCTTCCTTTTCTATTTAAGCTCCATTGGCAACTTGCTTCATAGACAGCTACAGAACTAGAATCTTAAAGGCAGAGAACACTGGGGTCAAGAGCTTGCTCTCTAGAGTTAGACACACCTCGATTTGAATTCCGGTGCTGCCGCTTCCTAGCTTTGTGCCCTAAACCTGTCATCTGTGAAAAGGATATAGGAGCACCTACCTACTGTACTCCATGTGAAATTAAATAAGTTATCATTCACACAATATCAGATAACATCTGGCTAGTAATAATTACTATTTATAATACTAAAATAATTATTCTGATGATGCCTCAGTTTGGTGATCTGTACAATGGGTGTGTCAGGGAATTACAAATGTCAACACCTGACTATTCAAAACTTCTCTGCCTGTGAAAACTTCAAGTCGTTCCCTTCTAAGAAAATGTCTAGCAGAGTTTTTCTTGGCTCTTGCCCTCAGGGAGGCAGATTGGGGTTGCCCAGGGATAGGAAAGCCCTGGACAAATGGAGCCAGTCCTGAGATTCCTGGTGACGGAGGGAGAGAGAGAGACTGGCAGACGGTGGGTGAGCAGATGCCAGGCATGAGGGAGGTGAATGAGTGAAGAGCCAGGTGGAAGGGTTTCCGTGAGAGTTGATGGAGAACAGAGCGCTGTGCTTCCGAAACAGTTGTTTTGCTGGAAATAGATGCCGAGAAGAGCAGAGAGAGAGAAGGACAATTTTCAGACTTTGTCTCATGCTAAGAATGCACTTCCCCTTTGGTGTTTTCTCCAGAGACTGCAGTGAAGGTTTGGGTTGCCTCCAATTCATTTTTTCCTACTTAACTGCCGTTCCTTTGAACACAACCATTGAGCGGAGGCTGGGCCATGAGGTGGCCATCTTTGCCTCATCTACAGGGGAGTCCTGACGGGGCTCTTCCAGGCCTGAGCGGGGAGGAGTAAGGACACGTACAGATAGGTGGTTAACAGGTGTTGGTGATTATTCCTACTCTACGCATCGTACTTTCCCTGTGGCTAGTGGCTGCCAGCAAAGGTGGCTGTCTTCACCGACTTCACCATAATAATGCCATTATCCCACATTTCACCTGGGGACGCCAGCCACAGTGTTTTTTATTTATTTTTTATTTTTTAAAAATATTTTATTTATTTATTTGACAGATGGAAATCACAGGCAGGCAGAGAAGCAGGCAGAGAGGCAGGCAGAGAGAGAGGAGGAAGCAGGCTCCCCGTGGAGCAGAGAGCCCGATGCAGGGCTCGATTCCAGGACCCTGGGATCATGACCTGAGCCGAAGGCAGCGGCTTAACCCACTGAGCCACCCAGGCACCCCGCCACACTGTTTTTTAAAGAACCAGTCAAATCAGTTTGATATCCTCCAGTACCACACGGCAAACCACGGCCATCTGCAGGAGGTTTATAAAGAAAAGCATTCCATCAAAAGTCTAGACAAGAGAATCTGACCTTTGCCCTGCTGTATGGTATGGACAAGTCGCTGAGGCTTAGTTTCCCCATTAGTAAATGAAGATGATGTCCCAGGTCATGTCTGGTTTTTCTGCTCCCAGCAACAGACAACCAGCAGGAGTGATGGAACACTTGCTACCTACAGACTCAGAAGCAGGAAAGAGAGGCCTTGCCTTAAAGAAAAAAAAATAAATCACCCATAGTTAGGCTAGAAGAAAAGATGTGAGCATCTTTATTTTATTTGTTGTTAGAGTTAATAAAAGTCTGCCTGTGCTGTGCTCCAAATGTCCGACCATTTTGTGACATCTTTGAGCTGCTATGGGCAATACAAACGTGGGATGTGAATTTGGGAAGCACCATTTCTTAGTGACTTTCCCCACATTAAAATAATGCAAAACCCAACCAGAACAGGATGTGACCTTTCTACATACTGCCGATGCTGCACAGGACTTTACACAGGGTCCATCTTCAAGGAAACGTTGAAGTGGATAGAAGTTTCTAGAGTCCTTCCTCTCTCACTGCCTCTCTCTGGCTCATCTCTGAGGATGCCCAGCGTTTATCCAGCTGCATGCAGCCAAGGCTGGGTTCCCCTCATCCCTGCCTGGCCCACAACACAGAGGCCTACTGCTCTTCTTTAGACAAAGCCTGCTGGAGGGGCAGGCGGGGACCTTGGGCAAAAATGAAAAGCCTTTCAACTTGCTTGAAAAGTCTGGAAACAGCCCTGGTTCCACCCAGGTGTCTGGAGATTACTTATCAGGCTCAATTTGGTTTAACTGACTTTCCTGAATGTGCAGGCTGTGCCAAGATAAATCTTTCTCCCAACCCAGGAGGCAGATGCCACAGCCCACGCAAGCCCTAAAGTGTCTGCACCTGCAGCCTCAGTTCCCAAGCCCGGCAGCTGTCTGTGAAGGCCTCCCCTAGATTCTGACCAGGGACAGTGATGCTCAGAGCGGAGGCTGCCCCGAGAGGCTGGGTGCACCGTGGAGGGTGTGGCTGCTCCTACCCTCGAGATGCTTTCACTGAGGTGACCCAGGAGGGAGGAGGTGAGGCTGAATTTCTTGGTTTACTCCGAGCTGTGGTTCCCAAGCTCTCTTGACGATGGCCCAGTTTGGCCAAGGGCAAAATCATGTGGCCCACAGAGCCCACGGGCTCCCACTCTGCAGTGGGAAAGAATTCGAAATAACAGAGGATGAAAGGCAAAGCGAAAAAGAAGCAGAGTGGTTGGGCAGCAAAGACTCAGGACAAAACAGAAACTCTGGAAAGTAATCTACAAGCGACATAAATGAACAGAATAAAAGCAATTGAAAACCAAGCCAACACTGGGGCTGCGGAGTTGCAAAGAGCAGAACCACTCCAGCAAGCTTCGGTGGAAGGGGAATTCAGTGAAGGACATCAAGTCCACCCTCTCCACGATTGCCTGCTTGCAGACCTTCCTTCTCCAGGGCACTTTCTTCCAATTTGAGGTCTGGCCTGTGTGCCTCTACCCTGTCGAGCACAGGTCCCATGCCTGAATCCTAAGTCTGAAGGAGCCTGGCACCGCAAATCCTGGTTTCAGCCTTGCGGGGGTGCGACTGCTAAGGAAGGAAATAACCCAGGCATAGGAAGGGTGTTCACAAAGTGTTGGTGAGCCCAGAAAAGCAACAAATGTCTTCTGTATTAATAACAAAGCACCCTCCAGAGAATTGCGGGAATTCCAGTTCTTGGCCGGTGTGCACACACAGGAGTTTTGCAGCGCTATTTGGAGAGGGATGGAGGTCACACTTCTTTGTAGAACAGAGAATTAATGTTCTCAGTAAACTCTTGTAATGAACTAATTTTTGTTTGTGAACGCCAAGGTTTATTAACACTCAATAACTCACTCATGTCTCTAGTTCCCTAGAAAACGGAGATCTCCTATATGGAGTTTCTTTTTGGAGTGATGAAAATGTTCTAAAATGAGGTTGTGGTCTTTTCAATAACTGGTGCTAGGAAAACTGAATATTCATATGCAAAAGAATAAAGCTGGACCTTAACCTTAAACTGCATACACAAATGACCTCGAAGTATATCAAATTCCTCAACCTTAAAGATAAAGCTATAAAACTTCTGGAAGAAAGCACTGAGGAAAATCTTCACGACAGTGAATTTGACAGCGATTTCATAGATCAGAGACCAAAGCACAGGGAACGAAAGAAAATTCAGATAAATCGAACTTCATCAAAATGAGTAACCTTTGTGCATCAGAGGATACCAGCAAGAAAGCAACAAGACATCCTACACAATGGGAGAAAATACTTGCCAGTCATATACTTCATAAGGGGTTAATATCCAGAAAGATCTCTTACAACTCAACTACAACAAAAACAATTTTGCCAATTCAAAAAGGGGCAAAGGACTTGAATAGACATTTCTCCAAAGAAGCTATACGAATGGCCAGTAAGGACATTAAAAAAGATGCTCAACAGTCATTGGCATTAGGTCAGTAAAAATAAAAACCACTAGAAGATGACACTTCACACCTACCACACTTGCTAGGATGATTAAATAACTTTTTTATTTTTTAATGGGAAAAAAAAACCCAGATATTGGTGAAGATATGGGGAAATTGGAACCATTACGCATTGCTGATGGGAACATGAAATGGTGCTGCTGCCTTGGAAAACAGTTTGGTGGTTCTTCAAAAAGCTAAAAATAGAATTACCATATGACCCAGCAATTTTACTCCTAAATGAAAGCAGGGACTTGAATAGATATTTGTATACCATTGTTCACAGGAGCATTATTCACAGTAGCTAAAAGATGGAAGTAACCCAAGTGTTCATTGATGGATGAATGGATGAACAAAGTATGCTACATACATACAATGGAATAATATTCAACCATAAGAAGGAATGAAGTTTTGCTATATGCTAAGCCTTGGATGGATCTTGAAGACTTGCTAAATGAAATAAGCCCGACACGGAAGGACATATTGTATGATTCCATTTATAGGAGGTAGCAAGAAAAGGCAAATTCATAGAGACAGAAAGTGGCATAGATGTTACCAGGGCAAGAGGGAATGGGGAGTAACTGTTTAGTGGGTCACAGAGTTTATGTTGGAGATGAAAACTTTCTGGGTATATACAGGGGTGATGGTGACAAAACATTACAAACGTATTTAACGTCATTGAATTCTGTACTTACAATTGGTGAAAATGATAAATTTTAGCTTACGTATATGTATTTTATTTTATCATTTCTTTTTATTGTTTTAAAAAGATTTTATTTATTTGACAGAGAGAGAGGCAGCAAGAGAGGGAACACAAGCAGGGGGAGTGGGAGAGGGAGAAACAGGCTTCCCACCCACTGAGCAGGGAGCCCCATGCGGGGCTTGATCCTAGGGTCCTGGGATCAGGACCTGAGCTGAAGGCAGACGCTTAACGACGGAGCCACCCAGGCACCCCTATTTTATTTTTTAAAGAGTTTACTTATTTATGTGTCAGAGAGAGAGTGTGTGCACAAATGGGGAGCAGCAGGCAGAGGGAGAGAAGCAGGCTCGCTGAGCAAGGACAGGAGTCCGATGCAATCCCAGGCAGAGGCTTAACCGACCGATCCACCCATGCGCCCCTGTACATGTATTTTAACACAATTTTAAAAATTAGGTGATGGCAATGTTTGCACAAATCTATACTACAACTATTGAATCATCCAATTTAACTGAGTAAATTGTATGGCATGTAGACTACATCCAAATAAAGCTATTTTAAAAAATCCTTTCCAGCTCTGACAGTTTCCCTGATCCATCCATTCATTCATGTATTTATATATTCACTGAGTCAACATATTTTTGTTGAGTCCCTATCATATCAACTGTTCAGAATAGGGTGATAAATAAATCAAACACACTATCTGCTCTTCCCTCACTTAAAACAGTGTGGGTTTACAAAGGAATCATAGCTAACATTTCTTGACGTATTATGTGCAGAGCATTGGCACAAACACTTACACACTTCTCTCACGTGGTCCTCACAACCATGTACTTAGCTGAATAAGAAATTTGTTCAAGATCACAGAGCCAGGATTTGAACCTGGGCTGTCTTACCTCACAGCCTGTGTGCTCTTAACCATTCATCATATGTGGCAGCTGGGTTCCAGCCACCTGAAATTGGGGTTTTCCTGGAGACCTGACCGGAGGCCCACCTGTCAGGCTGCCTGATCTGGTGGCATTGAAGGGAGAGTTCAAGATGAGGTGGGATGCCCTCCAGAAGGGAGTGAGTGTGGATCATAAGGCCTAAGTCAGGGGGTTCTCGCATAGCCCTTTACAGTAATCATTATGAAGCAGGTAGGATTACATTTTTTAAATGGGTAGGTGATGGAATTCTAAATATAAAATCAAATTCACAATTGAATTTATATTATTATATTAATAGCTAATGTATTTATTATTTGTTGAACACAGCCTGTACACCAGCCTGGGTTCTGAGTGGTTTATATATATCATCATATTTCATCCTCCATGACATGTAGGGTGTAGGACTCTTCCTACTTTACAAATGAGGCACAGAGAGGTCAAGCAATTTTTTCAAGGTTGCACAGCGAGTGGCAGAACTGGGATTCCAGCTGTGGCTTCTCAGTGTGGAGTCCAGACTCTTAACCACCACAGAACTTGCTCTTTGATTACGTTAAGATATACAAAGTAGTGGGATATGAGGTTGTGGGATTATGGTGATTTCCCACCTTTTCCATCCACAAATTGTTAATGTTTTTATTTTCCAAGAATATATCACGATAGTGATTTTTTAGAACAAGAAAAGACATCACATGTCTCTATGATGCTTTCATCTTCTTGCTTCACCGTTTTATTTAGTTGTGTTTGATTTGGCAGTTGCCTGCGCGCTCGGGCACAGACAAAGCCCGTGCAGTGAAGACGTGGGCAGTACTGCAGGAGATAGGGTGAGATGTCAGTGCCGCAGCAGCCCCGTTGGCTGCGGCTGCCCGGATTCCAAGGCAATCTTCCGGGGAGGGCGTGGTCCCCTTCTCATTAAAGCCATATCAACACTAAATATCCTTCTTTAAAGACTTTCCCACCATCCACCCCACCCCCATACTTGTAAGTCTGCGTTATACCACAGTTAAGCACGGTGTGCACACTGAATTCAAATCTGAATGCTCATAGTGCCGATACCTGGGCAACTCACTGCACTGAGCCTCAGCTAATGGGAATCATAGGACCGCTTCATAGGGTTACTGTGCGAATTAAACTGGATGGTGTTTAGAATGGACCTAGGATACCTGGCACAGTGTAGTGTCAACAGAGAGTACTGTATTTAGATGTTATCTAGCTGCTTTTTGATTCATTCCGGTGGTTAGAAATCTTTCAAAAATTGACCATCAGTATCTCTTCTCTTGAGTTGCCCGCTGATGCCCCTTCCTCCTGGGTCTCTTGGTGTGTGGATTTGACAGTGCGTTTGGGTCAAGCACTGAGAGCATTCTGGGAGGGTCTTTTTCCCGGGCTCCCCGGTGCCTTCCATTTTCTCTGGGGAACACTTTTCACTGGTTAGTGCAGCCTCCTTTCTCCCGGAAACTGGCCCTATTTCCACCCTGAGAAATTCTCACCCGCTTTAAAGGGTCGGTCTTGAGAACAGCTGATTTCCCCCTGGACTGCTATAGCCAGTCCAATCCCCCTGGGACTACTATACTTCCAGCTTCTCCGTCCGTTTAAACAGTGTTGGGACAGAGTGGCCGTGGCCGAACCAGTCTGCTCCGAGAGCCTCTGTTTCAGGCGTACCTAATAGCCTGCTCTTCCTTGACCCTGGGTCATCACACCCGCTGCCGAAGAGCTGACCTTCCTGAGCAAAGTGCAAAGCCTAAGGGACTGCTTAGATAAAAGGCACATTCTTTAGATAGTTTCATCTCTTCTTCCCCTTGCCTTGGAGAGTCCACTCTTTTCTCATCGTGGGGCAAACGGGATCTGGGCCAGAAGCTGGAAGTTTCTAAACTGCAAAAGGAATCAGTGTCTCCTCAGCCAAGTGCTTCTTGCCAGAGAAGTTCTTGTGGATAAATGCGTGTGGTCCAAGGGAATCTGCACAGCCAGTGGCAGAACTGGGTGGCGTAACCCAGTCTTAGGATAGTAACCTAAGACGGCTACTATCTTAAGACCTCTGTCAGAGTGAGGCCTAGGGGTGGGGGCGTGCCAGGTTCCAACACAGGGTAAGGGGGGGTCCTCCCACAAGAAGCACACCCCCCTTGAGAGTGGTTGGGGATTTCCCTGAAGACCTTCCTTAAATGCGAAGTCACCTTCTGCGGGGACAGCACCAACCCTGAAGCTTGCGTCCGGATTATCTTGTGTGTCTGCTGCACTCACCGGCAGGTTCTCTCCAGCCTGAGTGGCTGCGAGGAAAGGGTACTAAACTTCGAGACCGAAAATCTGAGTTTGGGTTGAGGCTTTGCCTTTTGTTAGCTTTGTGCTGTTGTGGGGAACCAGCTTTGTTTCCTCATCTGGAAAATGGAGAGCAACATTCCTGGTTCTGCTCACCTCCCTGCCTGACTCCGGAGGGAAATGAGCATGGTAGGCAAATTAGAAAGGTATGAAAGACAGAAGACTTTGTCCTCCTCTGAGAGACACAGCAGTCAGCACAGCGTCTGTCCCAACATCTCAGGGGGGACTCCTTCTCCCCAGAAAGAGGTCTGAAAGGAGGGGAGACTAGGAGGTTCAGAGTGTGTGTCTTCTTTTCCTTGTGGGTCTTCTGTCCCGGCATCTGAGCCAACCTGACTGGTGGCACTGCTGGGGGACTAGTATTTCCTTTCCTCATTCTGCTGGTCTTTTTTCTTCTTCTTCTTTTTCTTTTTTAATCTGATGAGAGACTTGGGGCCAACCGGAGAAGCAGATGTGCTCCCTTGGTACTTAAGGAAGTATCTGGAAAGGTCACCTGTGTTTAGAGCCATCAGTGTTGTGGATAAGTTCAGTTTCACACACCTGACATGGCATCTAGCCTGTGATGCGGTCGGGGACAGAGACACAGAGCAGCAATTAGAATTCGAGAGACACCCGCTGTAGTCGAGGGCAGACAGCCGTGGAAACAGGCAGACTAGCCACTGCTCTTGAGCAGATGCTGAGTGGAGCTTGGAGGAGGGGCAGGAATGGGCCAGTGCTCCGGGAAGAATGCTGGGTCTTGCAAGAAAAGCATTAGGTCTGGAAATAAACCTCTCATCTCCATATTGGATGAGAAAGAATTTATTCCTGGGAGAGGAAAACAGAGTGCTTGTCTCCAACACAGAGATGAACCAGAGGGGAAGAGTGGGTGGCTGAAAAGTCATGGGACCCGGTGACATGGAGAGCTTTTCTTCTCCCAGGGTCCTGGGGAAGTAGCACATGCCTCGAGCCATTCGCTGGCCAGTTTGGAGGGGGGATGGTCAATGATCATTTTAATCCATCAGAGGAACAGCTTGCTCTTTGGTATATTTTTCCATATAACCTCAGAGTTCAAGGAATATTTCTGATATATTTTTTAAAATTCTAATGATCTGGTCTGTGAACTCAGTTAACACAGAAAAATACTTTCAGCAGTTGAGAAAAGTGTATTCTGCTGTCCCATAGTCCTGTCCCTCCCATCTACCGGTGCCCTTTGGGAAGTCTCTTGACCTCCCTCTTGAACAAGGTGCCCTAGAATCTTTCCAGGAAAATAAGGAGTGTGATCCAGTGTAGTAGGAAGAACACAGAATTCTAATCCAAGAATATTCATTTTCATCCATATCCCCTCTTGGGTGAGCCAAGAGAAGTCACAGTGTCTGTCTCATTTTCTTCACCTGTACAATGGAGAGGTTTGTCCCCGTCTGGCTGCCTCAGACTGGTTTGAGGATACAGGGGACGCAGGATGTCAAGTGCTTTCCAGGTGTATTGGACTGGAGACAGGCAGCATTTCAGGGTGACACTGAGCTCTGGCATCAACCGCAGTGTGGGGTAAGCAGGAATCTGCCCTGGTCTTTGAAGCACATCTCGACAGGCTGTGCCTGTGAAGGTCAGAGCTGCTTTGACATGTCTCACTGTTGGAGTTTCACCTCCCAGGACAGCCTCATTTGGCGAGGGCTCAGGGAGGGCAAAGGGAATGAGGTCCCTATCCTCTTTTTGCTAAGCCTGCATACAGGAACCCAGAGGCTCTCCCGGCTCCTTTTGACCACACCTACCCCAGGTCCAGCCGTGGTGCTGGATTTGGAGAGCTTGGAGCCTTTGAGCACAAGCCTCCCACCTGCCTCTGCTCCAGAGAGAGCGGTGGCTGCAGTGAGCTGGCCCCGACTCTTCCCAGAGCTTGCCTGAGACACTCTGAGACTGTCCTCCTCCACAGCTGCCTTCTGGCTGGCTCCTGTACCTGCCCTTCTGAACTCACCGGTCTGCGCTGCAGTTAGAGACCTGCCCAGGGCTGGATCCTTATAGTAGGTATCTCCTTGCTTTTCTCTTGCTGCTAAAATAGGGTGCATTTTGGTCCTGGGGCATCAGACTGGTTAGAGTGGCGGGAAGCCGGAGCTGCCAGTCTTGTCTGGATCTCACTGAGCATTGTATCATCTTCCTGCTCTGCCCCAGTAGACTTCCAGTGACTGACCAGGGCGCCAGCCCTGGGACCGCTTGTGGAAGCTTTAGAAGCTTTACGTGGTTGTGGGACCCCAGGAGGTGGGTGGAGGGGGAAGTTTCTAAATAGAGTCTGGAAGAAAGAGATGCACCCCTGCAGGGTTTCAAATCCGAAGGACAATTCCCATGTCTTCATTAGGAACAATTGTATTAATGAGCCGCCTGGGCTGCAGGGAGAGAGAAGGAAAAGCGAAATTAATTATGACCCCTCGGAGAAGCTCCCAGAGTTGGGGCAGTTGCGGGAAGATGGTGTGTGCTGTTTCGGTGTCTTAGCTGTGGCATTAGCTCTGGGAACTAACTTTCCAATGAAGGATTTGAGCTTTCTTCCTCTTCCTGCAAGATCAGGTATCAGTTTATTGAGCACTGAATTCCTGCCTGACCCTACTCCCCTCTTCCCGGGAGTGAAAAGGAAGTCGGTATTTGCTTCTCCAGCAAGGTCACGGATCACCTGACCAAATCCTTTAACAGCTGGGAAGCCAGTGCTGCTGTGCTGAACTCCGGAGCCTGAGCCGAGCAGTCAGCTCTGGTCCAGCAGCCAGCACCTTGCTTTCCGCAGGGAGTCGACTCCTCTCACTCCAGGCTATGGCAGGGGGAGGATGCCAAGGCAAGGTAATGTGGCTACAGTTTTCCTCCCGACAGTTTTCCCTTCTCCACGAAGCTCCAGATTCCACTGCTGCATTGCAGGCGAAAATGACAGACACTTGGCGAAAAAATGTGAGAACGGAGTTAATGAGGTTGTGTTCATGTGTCATTTACTGCGAAGGAGTTATCTCTTTGTTTCCTGGGTCGGTGGAAAGTGAGTCGGCTGGAGAACTCCATAGGCAGAATATTTTTTAGAAGTGCAGCTCCCCTTCCTGGGTGCCTGGGCTCCAGCCCCTCCAGATGCTAAGCGGCATCACAGATGCCTCCTGCTTCTCGGCACAGGGGACATTTACACTGGGAGGCGAGGGGCTCTGGAATGGGGAAACAGGAAGCGCCCATCATTTTGGCAGGATCCGTAAGAGGTACGGGTAATTTTTTTGTGGGGGGAGGTTCTTTTGGAAAGAGTGCTTTGTCTTTGCGAGCGATCGTGCAGGGATTGGCCGGGCTGCTGTTCCGTGCATTACCTTGCTAAATATTTGACTTTGTAAGGTTGAATTCTCCAAGAATTATCGTGGCAATACGGCTGTGCTTGGAGCCAAGCTTTCTTTTCAAGGAAATCCAAGGTGCTATTTATTTTGGCATGTGGCCTGTTCTAGGATGAAATACAGCGTTTTTATTATTGCAGAATAAAGAGAGGTTTGAAGAGACGAAAAGTACAGAACTAGGTTTCAGTTTCAGGACTAAGTAAAGGAAGGCTTCTTTGTATTTGAGGTTAGGAATGAGATTGTAAATGGCATCATAAAAGGAGTAACTGCGGAGAGAGAGAGGGTGTAGGTGTCTACACTGCAGGAGTTGGGCTGACTGGGGGAAATCGAGCTGTTCCTAATATAGCCTGATAGTTATACATGGGCTTTCAGAGTAACTGCCTCTTTGGTGGATTTTTTTTTTTTTGGTAAAGATTTTATTTGTTTATTTGACAGAGAGAGATCACAAGTAGGCAGAGAGGCAGGCAGAGAGAGAGAGAGGAAGAAGCAGGCTCCCTGCTGAACAGAGAGCCTAATGTGGGGTTTGATCCCAGGACCCTGAGATCATGACCTGAGCTGAAGGCAGAGGCTTAACCCACTGAGCCACCCAGGCAACCCTGAACTGGGCATTCTTGATCCTTAGATAGGTTATCGACAAATTAAAAATTACAGAACACCGGGTATTGTAAGGTTCTGAATACCAAATACAACTTAACAGCACTGAGTAATGAATTGCTTTATGTCAAAATTTTTAGTGCTTCAGAAGGTTGCAAATTTCCATTTGAAAGGGGAATTCTGCCCAACCAAGCTCATTTTCATGTTCTGTTGCATTGCAAAGTAGCATGTGTTGATGTGGCGATTTTTCTTCAATTCCATTCACCAAATCACATAAAAAAATACACCCTTAGCTCAATTCTAAGATGTCCACCCCCAGGGCCATAATTGTGGCCAAAGTGCAGGAGGAGGCCGGGGTGGGTGAGGCTGGCAGTGGTGGGATATGGGCATGACAGTTCCCTCCTTCCCTTCCTGTGTCTAGACCTTTCCTTGGAAGCTTGCTATGCTCTCTTCTTCAGAGCGTTGGGTGTCAGCTCCACTTAATTTCTGTAACCTCAGAAATGACTGATTTTAGTAATATTCAAACAAGTCTAAGAGAACTATTAGAAATCCCCATAGAGTTCTTTTTTTTTTTTTTTTTTTAAGATTTTTTTATTTATGGGGCGCCTGGGTGGTTCAGTGGGTTAAAGCCTCTGCCTTCGGCTCATGTCATGATCTCAGGGTCCTGGGATCAAGCCCTGTGTCAGGCTCTCTGCTTAGTGGGGAGCCAGCTTCCTTTCCTCTCTATCCTCTCTCTCTGCCTGCCTCTCTGCCTACTTGTGATCTCTGTCTGTCAAATGAATAAATAAAATCTTTTTTAAAAAAAAAAAAAGATTTTATTTATGTATTTGAGAGTTTGGGGCGACAGCCGAGGGAGAGACTTCAAGCAGACTCCCCACTGAATGCAGAGCCTGATGCAGGATCGAACCCACAACCCTGAGATCATGACCCAAGCTGAAACTAAGAGTCCAACGCTTAACCGACTGAACCATCCAGGTGCCCCTCTGTAGAGTTCTTTTCAGTGAAATTTGACCTAACATGTGTGGCATAATTATCTGACCCTAGGATCCAACATTAAGGATTGAATCCTAACTCAAACCAAAGGCAGTAAGTGTGACTGAACTCTCTGAGGTGATGGTGAGTTTGTGTCAAAGATCCCTCTTGCACCTAGGTGGTCCCCTCTTCCTTAGAAGGAGCCTGTGGCTTAATGTACCATCTTGAAGAAGCAGGTCACACACATCTTTGGCCAAGAGGCCTTACAAGAGAGTAGTTCTCCTTATCTGTCCGAGAAGGCGTTTTACACATACTTGTGGCAGAAGCAGAGAAGCATCAAAGTCAAGAACACTTCCTGCTCCCCCTCCCTCTCCCACCCCGATCAGTCACAGCATCCAGGCTGGGCAAATGTTTACAGATCACTTCCCAGGACATGACTGGAGTAGGCTAGACTTGAGGGCAAATCCTGGTCCGATCACCTGCTTGTGATGTAACTTTGGCAGGCCTGGAAACTCTCTCCGCCTCAGTCTCCCTATCTGAAAACTGGGGACAATCGTAATAATCCCCTTGGGGTTATGGTGAAGATTGCATGGGAGAATTCGAGCATGTCAATTGCTCTGAATGCTGCCTGTTGCTCAGTAATGATACAGGGTAGGAGGAGGAAGGGAGGAGAAGGGAGAGGAGAAACCATGATGATGGAGACAGGCTGAGGGGCCGAGCTTAGGCTTCAGGTCCTCACTCTTCTTCTTCCACCAGCATCTGGGAGGCTCCCCCACCGACTGCAGACTACTGACCTGCGGCATTATCAGGCACGGTGTCCTCTGCCTGGGAACCCTCTCTTGCTTTTCTTTCTTCTTCTTTTTTTTTTTTTTTAAATTATCCTTAATTTTTAATGGAGATACTAGAGACATAATTGACATACAATATTGAATTGGTTTTAGGTGTGCAAAATAATGACTTGGTATTTGTATATATTGTGAAATGTCTTCCACGATAAGTCTGGTTAATATCTGTCCCCATAGTTATGAACTACATGACACCACAGTTACATAGTTACAAACTATACAAACTATCCTTTTTTTTTTTTTTAGTTACAAACTGTTTTTACGATGAGAACTTTTTAAAAATTCCCATCTAATTAACACACAGTATTATATTAGTTTCAGGTGTACGGTATAGTGATTCAACAATTCTAAACATTACCAAGCACTCATCCTGGTAAGTGTGCTCTTACCCCTCTTTATCTATTTTGCCCATCCCCCCACCCATCTCCCCTCTGGCAACCATCTGTTTGTTCTCTATAGTTCAGAGTCTGTTTTTTGTTTGTCTCTCTTTTTTTCCCTTTGTTTGTTTGGTTTCTTAAATTCCACATATGAGGGAAATCATATGGTATTTGTCTTTCTCTGACTGACTTATTTCACTTAACATTATACCTTCTGGATCCATCCATGTTGTAAATGGCAAGATGTCATTCTTTTTGATGGCTGAGTGATATTCTCTCTCTCTCTCTCTCTCTCTCTCTCTCTCTGTGTATATATATATACATATATATATATATATGTATATATATATATATCACGCTTATGATGAAGACTTTTAAGATCTACTCTATTAACAACTTTTAAACATCCAATATGGTATTATTGACTACAGTTGCCCTGCTGTTCATTACATCCCTGTGACTGGAAGTTTGTACCTTTTGGCCGCCATCCTCCGTTTCACCTACCCCACAACACTCTGCCTCTGACAGCCACCAGTCTGTTCTCTGTATCTATGAAATTGGGTGTTTTTAGATTCTACCAACAAGTAAGATCATATGGTATTAGTCTCTCTCTGTCTGACTTATTTCACTTAGCATAGAGCTCTCAGGATCCATGCATGTTGTCACAAACAGCCAAGATTTCCTTCTTTGTCATGGCTGAACAGTTTTGCATTGTATCTATTTACCACACTTTCTTCACCCTTTCATCCACCGCAGGACACTTAGGTGGTTTCAGAACCTTTTCTTTCTAGCAAGGGCGAACCTCCCTCGCCTCAGGTTAGAACCTTCCAGATCTACTTGCTGCCTCTTTAGCAGCCACACTTGCCCCCCCCCCCCCCATCTTTCTACTCCAGCTCTATGCTGTTTCCAAACTCAAGTACTTGTTGCCCCCAAAGTAAGTGAGGTACTTCATGCTGGCATTCCCTCTGCAAGGAGTGTCTCTGCACCTGGAAACCAGGCTGCCCTTCCAGGCTCTGTCACACCTGCAGAGGGAAAGGCCCCTTTGGCAGCTGCACGCAATGTGGTTTGGAGCGCTCACAGAGAGAGGCCACGTGAACTTTTGCCAAGCAAACTTTAGACCTCCCCTCGTTTGGTGGGCCACATACTTCTTAGCCGTCTTTCCCAGTTTACCTATTTGTTTTTTCCATCCCCAGCTGTTGAGGCCACCCCTCATCTATCTCTTACTCTCAGTTTCCCCCAATCCTTCCCTTCTCCCCAGTACACTTCTCTGGTCCGAAATTCATTGTCAAGCACACTGGAATTCCTGAAACAACCCTGCGTCCACTGCTGAGGTGTCAGATAACTCACTGTTATGATGTGTGTGGAGTTACAATCATAAAAAGACAATTTCCTGGGTGATTTATTATAATGGGGGCAGGTGCCAGGTTGTTTACCATTCGAAGAAAGAGTCCTGGGATTAGAACTTTGGGGAGAATTTATGATCAGACCTCAAGGTATCCTAATTCAGTCAGGACAGTCTTCTGCTTGAATAGTTCCTGATATCTTTGGAGCACTGAGCTTGAACTTGCCCTGCCCTACCCAAGGTTAGACATCACCTCTAAGTATCAGTACTTGGAATGATCTCACGCCTGTTTTGCATCTGACTGGGATGTCACAGATCATTTAGAGGTATTCTGATTCCAGTTTCTTCCCCCAAAATGGATTAGAATTCTTTCACCGTGATGGAGGGGAGTAGATTACAGCTTTTGATGTTGTGGAAGGAGTACTCTGCTAGTTGGCAGAGCTCTGGAGCCGGCTCTACCCCCTTCGCTAGAATACTGAGAGGCCCTGCACAGACCAGTTAACCTCTAGCCTCAGTTTCTTCCATCTGCCAGGTGAGGGGACTGGGCCAAATCCTCCCTTTGGTGTTGACCATCGCTAACATCCTTTGAAGACATGCCCAGGATTGGACATACTCTAGGAGGAATGTGGAGCTCCTGGGCAACCCTGAGAGGAAGACAGGGACGGGAGTTCTTTGCGATGATACTGCCTCCCTATTTATGCTAACTGTCCTTCTTTCTTTCAGGGCTCTTCAGTGGGTTGTACAGACTTATCGGATGAAGAGTGCCTGAGAGACTGACAGTCTGCATTCCCTAAGATGGAGAAGACAGATGGTAGGCAGGCTGCTCTGTATAACCTGGTCTAAAGGGAGCCCTTGGGTTGCAAAGGGATTGCTACTACAGATCCTAGAAACAGCCTAAGGGAGGCTCACAAAAGACATTCCCTGTACAGATAGTGCCAGGAGACCCAAACTGCGTATTTCGGGTATGAACAAGAGTAGTAGTATAGGATACGAATGAAGCCTTGTGGTTATGTCAGACTGCTGTAATCACTAGACAGTTTTCTCGTCTCTTCCAAGCATCAAGAAGGGAGCAGGATGCTCTCACTCACTACTCTAATTTTAAGGATGAGGAGCTTGAGGTCTGAGAGAGACACAATATGGTGAAAGAGCCTCCATGTATATCTGGGTGACTCTCCCTGTTATTTACTCCTCTGAGCCTCGGTCTCCCCATGTATCAGTTAGCTTTGCTGTGCAACAGACCACTCAAAAATTGATAGACTTCAAGACATTTACCATTTCTGGAAAGATTCTGTGGGTTGTCTGGGCCATTTTTCTGGTCTGGGCCAGCCTGGCTGATATTTGCTGGGCCTCTTCATGAGTTTGTGGTCTTCTGGGCGACCTGGGTGGATGGTGTAGAACGGCCACACTTACATGTCTGTTGGCCGACTCCATGTCACCCAGGCACAGGTGGTGATTGGCCATGTGTTTCTCATCACCCAGCAGGTTAGCTGGAGTCTATTCCCATGGTAGCAGAGGGTTCAAAGTTGTTGAGTAATAACTATGTAACACAACAACAACTGTTTTCACAAATATTCCCCTCATTCCCTGCCCAGGAAACTTGCTGAAGGTCATAGACTAGACCCTGATCTCCTGATTTCCTCTTCTTCTTCTATTTTAAAGTTTTATTTTTAAGTAATCTCTACACCCAAGATAGGGCTCAAACCCATAACCTTGACATCAAGTGTTGCATGCTTCACTGACTGAGGCAGACAGGGAGCCCCCCACACCCACCCCGCCCCCAATCTTCTGACTTATGTCAGGGAAACAGGAGTGCCTGTAATTCCCCTGAACCACATGGCCCTTCACCAAGCCCAGCACTCAGGGACCAGACAGCAGCCCAGCCCTGCCCCTTCCCTCTTTCCAAATGTAGTTCTGTATATTTTGAGAGTCTGCCTTTCTCCCCAGAGAGCTGCCTTTTCATGGAAGTGTCCCACCGAACACCAGCTAATTCCTTTCATGCCCCAGGGGCCTGTCATTCCTGCCAGCCTCATTTGTCCCTGCTCAGCAACCTCAGCATTGCTGTGCTCCTCCACGTGATTACCCACAACTAGCTCAAGATAGGTACCCCTCCCTTCGGGCAGCACCGCCTCATGAAATAAAGGCAGGAGAGAGAAAAGCTTCCATGACTGCCTTGGCCTCTGAAGAGGCTCATTAAATTCCCCTTCCTTCCGACTGTGTTTGTGGCCACTTTCTCTATAGTTCCTGTTTTTTTCTGTTCCTTCAGAAACCAAATGTAGGCTTTTGGACTTTCTTTCTCACATTAAATACCTCTGATTCATTAGCTCACCTGCTGAATTTCACAGTTTTCCTCAAGGTAATCACCGTGGCATCTCCTTCCTTCCACTGGCCCCTTCTACTTCCCTTTCTTGCATCTGTGTGTGAGTCTTAGGCTCATGACTGCCTTTGCAGGTCATTTCCAAGGGACCTTGCGGACCAAGATGCTGTAGGGAATCCTAGGTAGCTCTGAGCCTGTGTTATCTTACTTTCTTCTTCTCCCCTGACTCATTTTCCCAGTTCCTCCAGAATTATCTTCTCGGATTCCTGAGGCTATCATTTTTTTTTTTAAGATTTTATTTATTTATTTGATGGAGAGAGAGAGACAGCAAGAGGGAACACAAGCACGGGGAGTGGGAGAGGATGAAGCAGGCTTCCAGCAGAGTGGGGATCCAATGCGGGGCTCAATCCCAGGACCCTGGGATCATGACCTGAACCGAAGGCACACGCTTAATGACTAAGCCATCCAGGCGCCCCGAGGCTGTCATTCTAACATGAGAGCTAAATATTCCAGGGAACGAGCTCATCCTCAGCGAGTTCCCCCACCGGCCCCACTTAGAACAAGCCCATCTTACCTTTCTTGAGTGCCTGTGCCATGTCCTCCCTATCACATTCATGCTAACAACCACAGCAATCCTGTCAGTTAGGTATTATCATCAGCATGCTACAGATGGAGAAAGTGAGGCATAGGGAAATTCAATAATTTGCTCAGAATCACAGAAGTAGGAAATGAGAAAGCCAAGATTCAAATCCAGCCAGTGTGGCCATGTGTCTGTTTATCCGATCAGCAGCTCATTTTGAGCAGAAACAGCCCTTTTAATTAATTCTTGCCCTGGCCCAACGCCCGGAATTCTGAGCTCCTTCATACCTGTCACCAGGTAGAATTGAGAGGAGCGGAGCCAAATGGGAGCACAGGTCTGCTGGCATATCAGATCATCTCCCTCGTTCAAGGTCCAACATTCCTTCTAACTGGGAGGAAGAGAAGGAACACAGTGGTGGATAGTAGGTAGAGCAGCTCTGTGTGTGTGTGTGTGTGAGAGAGAGAGAGAGAGAGAGACCCCATAGTACTAGCTTAGGAAAAAGCACCTATGAAAACCATCATCCTGGATAGCGCTCCGTCTCACAGACTCCTTTGGTTTCCTTCAGTCTCCCTTGTGGAAGATTTTGCCTTTGAATCTGTTCTTTCTTATTTGATGCTATTCTTGTATTTGTGCTCTGGACCTGCTCCCAGAGGCCACTGGGTAAATCAGCCTCAACTGATTTGAGGCAATAAGCAGATAAATAATGCAGCTTCTCCTTCAGGAGAGTTCTTTGCCTTCGGGTCATAAATCTGCTCTCTACTTAACTTTAAACAAATATCTGCTCTCTGATTTGGCCTGTTCCTGTAATCCAGGAGGCTGCTGAGTCGACCAGGAGGCCTAAGAGGACAGCTGGGCGTAGCCTGGAAATTTAACAGAGAGCAATAGCTCTCATTTATGGAAATGACCAGTGTGCCTCTTTGGGGGAAAGCAGGTTGGTGGAAAAAAAATTGGTGTGGGTGAATGGGAACTTATTTGGTCTTTTTGGGGGGCTTAAGAAATCGTCACTCATTACTGCCTGAAGTTCAGGTCCCTGGCACAGTACCAGTGGAACCCAGTGAGGACAGTCCCATGGGTTGTCCCCTGCTGTGGTGGTGACATAACTGCCCACAGGCCCCATGGCTTTATTGAGCATCGAGCCCGGTAGGCTTGACTGTGTCAGTGGACACAATGTCAGACTGCAAGAGTCTGGTTGGCTTTGTTTAGTTCTTTGGAGATAACTGTACTTCTCTAAGCACAGAGGGCCACCTGACAGCGCATGGCACTGACTGAAAGGAGGGATCTAACAGGCGAGAGAGAAGAAGGGCTCAGGCCTAGTGCGCCAGCACCTTTAGGGGAAAAGCAGCCCCAAGAAGCTACCGCCCAGGGAGCACCATCATTTGCAGCTTTTCTTTAACTTGTCCCTTTCCCTTCATTGCCTTTAGCTTTTCCTACCTGGAGCATGTCAGCAAGCTCTCAGCTGGTCTCAGGGCCTTGGGTTTGTTCTCCTTCCAGTCCTCTGTGAGGACACTCTTGGTGACACCACCACTGATTACCTGGAAAGTAGAGTCAAGGCTTTGTTGGTGTGCATGCAAGCGGCCCATGACCTGGTTCTTGCTGACCTTTCCAACTACCTCCTCCTGTTTACCCTTCTCTACCACACTCGGAGCCTCATTTGTCCCTGGCCACATCACCCGGACTTACGGAACCCCAGGATACTGTGGGATTTCATACCCCCGTGCCTTTGCACATTCTCTGATGTGTAGCTAGAATCTATCCTGGCTATTTACTGCTGCATTACAAACACCCCAAAACTCAGTGGCTGAAAACAAAAATGTATGACTAACACAGCTTAGCTGCGTGACTCTCGCTTGAGTCCCTCCTGTCACTAAAATCAGATGAGGGCTGAGGCCAGAGCCATCTGAAAGCTCATGCCTGGCAGCTGGGCTAGGATGGCTGGAGCAGCTTGGGCTGGCAAAGCAGCTCTCTACCTCTTTCCATATCACCTCTCTATGGGACTGTTGGGCTTCCTCACAGTGCAGTCTCAGGAAGGTGAGCTTCATACATGGCATCTGACCTTCTACTGAGTGGCTTCTAACTTACTGGCTTAGGATCTAGCCTTGGAATTCTCTCAGCATCATTTCTACCTTATTAGTGGTCAAAGAAGTCACAGGCCAGCTTAGATTCAAAGGGGTGGAGAAATAGACTCCACCTCTCAGTGTGGGATTCCCTTGCCTGTACAGAGAGGGTGGGAAGTGATGGTGGCCATCTTGGGCACAAACAGTACAATGTCATTCGCCCTCTTGTTTGGGCAAATTCTTCTTCATTTATCTTATGCCCAATCTTAAGTCGCTTTGTGAAGTCATCCCTCTCCTCCCAAGGCACAATTAACCTCCTAAAGAAATTGGGAAAGTAAGTCAGGAAGGCTGTCTTTTGGGCATGTATCTGTTAGGATCCTTGGCACACCATGTTGTACCTACTGGTGTTTCTCCTACTTGACTGTACATTTTTTGAGGGCAGGGCTGTACCTGATTTATCTTTGTGTCCTCAGGATCTAGCTTAGCAACCAACACATAGGTGCACAAAAAACAGTGGTTGAAGTAAGCACATTGAATTACTACTATTTTGTAATTTTGCCCCCAGGGCTCATGACCCTTAGAACCAAGCAATCAGTCAAGTCACAGAGAATTTGTGGAGCCCCTACTGTGTGCCTGGGCAAACCAGCTTCCATTGTGGGGCTTCGGTTTTCTGTATTTTGTGTTTCCACAGTGGGGCTTCGGTTCTCTATATTTTGTGTTTCCACAAAGATAATAATTACAATATTGAGTCTACATTGGATTTTCATCATTGTTCAAAGCACTCTCTATGTATAAATTAATCAGCTCTCACAAGGATCTCACCTTGCTGTTAGTATTGCCATTCTATAGATGATGAGACACAGGGAAGCTAAGTAATTTCCCCAACAACCAAATACAGACCAGGCTTTTGAATGTGCATTCTCGATCTCTGTGCTGCCCACGAATGTGCTCTCCTGAGCTAAGCATTTTTGGGGCACAGTTAGCAGAATGTCACACAGAGTCCTCATGTAGGATGACTACATGAGAACAGACTGTTTAACCTGAAGAAGAGGCTACGTGGAGAAAAGTCCTTATGGATTCAGTTGAAGGACTGACTTGTCCTCAGTGTTCTCTACGGCAGTCAAGAGAACCAATGGTGCCTTAGGGGTGATGGGGAACTTTCTCACCGCAATGTCCCCTGACAGTCTGGGCTGCCCTGAGAAGTCATGAGTCCCACCTCTCTTGGAAGATGTAGGCCAGTGTCCCTTTTACATGGCCCATGTCCTTTACCACCTTTTATCTAGTTTTTGAAGAATGTGGTATTTCCTCACTTGACACGAGTTTTTGAAAGTGAAGTTCGTGGTAAGCACTCCGCAGCGTGGAAAAAAGAGCATGGGCTGCACATGTCTCTGATCTTCACGTGCCTGAAAGCTCACCTGGATGAGGACACTTACATAATGCAGAAGGCAGAACTCCTTGTTATGTCTGGCTTCAGCAAGATTTCCTAGTATCCATCTGAATAATGCGAGGTTGGGTCTTAATGTTGAGGCAGTTGTGTACCTTATCCTTCCAAACCCTCAATGTTCATAATTGCCAATTAGTACCCCGATCTGACAGGTGCCTGGCTGCTTCAGTTCAGCAATTACATGACTCAAAACCAGAAAAACAGTACGAGACTATTTTATCTTGCTGGCCTGCCGGCAGATTCCACAGCAATAACTGAGATGAATACTGCAAATTGGAAACTATTTCCTCTACCTATTTCCTTGCAGACATTGGCTAAGTACACATTGATTTAATAACCTGGATTCTCAGCATGGCCGGAACACTGTGAGCATCTCAGCTTAATTTAGATGCTGGGACATAGAAGAAAAGTCTCGCGTGAGAGCGTTAAGTCTACATGACACACATTAGGCCTCACCACCCATAATTCGTATTAACATTGTGCTTCTTTTTTACATGTCTGCCAGCCAAAGACCCGTCCTCTCAGGGGGATGAAGAGAAGGGCCCTCCAAAGAGCCACCCCTACTCTGTGGAGACCCCGTATGGCTTTCATCTGGACTTGGACTTCCTCAAGTACGTGGATGACATTGAGAAGGGAAACACCATCAGAAGGATTCCTATCCACAGAAGGGCCAAGCAGGCCAAGTTCAGCACTTTGCCTCGAAACTTCAGCCTTCCCGACAGCAGGGCTCGCCCCCATGCCGCTCTTCCCCACCAAAACTGGTCCCCGGCAGTGCCAAGGAAGGTGTCGCTGGGGACAGAGGAGCGAGCCCAGTCGCTGCCACTGGGTGAACACCCGCAAGCCTCCGCCAGCGGCAGTGAGGTGAGCTACCACCGGAAGGCCCTGCTGGCGGAGACGGCCAGACATTTGGAGGCTGCCTGTGCCAGGGAGGCGGAGCTGGCCCCCGGGGGCGGACGGCCCCAGCTCCTGAGAGCATCCAGCATGCCAGCCACACTGCTCCAGAACAGGGCATCAGAGGACTCAAGCCTAAACTCAGGGCCCCCCACACCTCCAGCCCTCCCTCCACTTCAGGGTGAAGGCAGTGTCTGTGATGGTGCCTTCGGCCCTGCAGAGGCATTTACAGGTTTTCAGAGCTCTACTCCACGAGCAACAACCCAACCCAGAGTCAGAGAGTTTGGGGACCTGGTGCCGGGGATTCCAGAGCTGGTGCAGGAGGGCACCGAGCCTCCAGAGGACGAAGATGAAGAGGAGGCTCCAAATCACCTCTCTCTCCCGAGCCCTCCCTTCTCATCCCAGGATGCACTTGTCGTTCTAGAGGATGAAGACGACGAACACAAAACCAGAGAAGCGGAGGTGGTGGCCACCCCTGGCTCCCCGACACCCAGTCCCCCACCCCTGCCATCACCCATCCCTGAGAATGAGTTCCCCCTAGAAGAAATCGAGCTCAACATCAGCGAGATCCCACCCCCACCACCTGTGGAGATCGATGTGAGAAGCATTGGCGTCCGGGTCACAGAGGAAAGCCTGGGCCTCCCCGCGTTGGATCCCGGAAGCATCTCCAGCCTGAAGCAGCGGCTCTCTGCCCTCGAGGGTGAGCTGTCTGGAAGAACTGAGGAACTGGTCCAGGTCAGAGCTGCCCTCCAGCAGCAGGAGGAGGAAGTCAAGGCCAGAGGACAGAGGATTCAAGAGCTAGAGCGCACTGTAGCTCGACTGGCAGAAGAGCTTAGCCACGAGAACACCAGAGACTCTCAGGGCCAGACTGACGCCATGGTCAACACTGACCCCCTCCATGGACTCTTGACCAGGGAGTCGTGTGACAAGAGCATCGGGGTCAACCTTCTGGGCAGCACAGGCTCTGAAAGCTGGAGGGCTGGAGGAGAGGAGAATGGCCTCTCAGGGGGGCAGACCAGCCACAAACGGGGGGATCGGAGCCCAGGAGAATTCGTGCCACCACCACAGCTGTCACTGCCGCAAGGACCCAAGGTGGTCCTCACCCCCTCTATACCCAGCTGCCTCTCCATGGAGCTGAGGATTGAAGAAGCAGGCTCTGAGCAGGAGGGAAGCCCACAGGTGGGAGCCGAGGGTCTGGGCAGGGTGTCAGGAGGCTCTTCGTGGAGCAGCGACCGAAAGTCGCCCCCAGCAGGGCGAGAGGAGGCCAGTTCAGAGCTGCCAGGGAAGGAGCGCCCGGGGAGGCCACCAAGCTCGCCCACAGATGCCACTATTGGCCAGTACGTTAAGAAGATCCAGGAACTCCTGCAGGAGCAGTGGAGCTGCCTGGAACACGGGTACCCCGAGCTGGCCAGCGCCATCAAGCAGCCTGCCTCCAAGCTCAGCAGCATCCAGAGCCAGCTGCTGAGCTCCCTGAACCTGCTGCTGTCTGCCTACTCGGCCCACGCTCCGCCCCAGAGGGAGCCCCCCGACCCCCCTACCTCCCCGCCGATGGGTAAATACTGGTGCCCAAGACAGGGAGCCACTTCTCTTTTACCTGATGACTCAAAGGGAAAAAAGATTTGAATTGCATGCGTGTATTTTTCAAAAGGTTCACACACCTCCAGGAACCCAGTGGGAAAAACACAGCAGGGGGCTGTGTCCCTACCCTTGTCCTGGAAGGCTGGGATGGGAGGGCTGCCACAGACAGTGGGCACAGATAGCACAGGGCACAAAGAAACCAGCCAGGAAGGCACACGGGTGCTGAAATTCAGTCCCCACTCACTTACCATGTCTGCAGCCCATGTCCACTTGGGGTGGGGTGGACCCGTCTCTGACTTGCGATGTGCAAAGGCAATGTCTAGGGCAAGAACAGCCCTGGCTGTGTGGGCTCCAGACCTTAGCCTCCCTTCATTCTTTCCTGGGCTCCTTCCCATGGTCCTCTCTGGTTCTTGCACATTAGACGTTTGCTCTAGCCTGGTTTTGGAGGAACATTACTTTGAGCTCAGAAACAATTTACTGAATATTTTCTGCGTGTGTGTGTGTGTGTGTGTGTGTGTGTGTGTAAGAGAGACTGAATGCTACATGTGGAAGTCGACCCTTGGGCTGAGCAGCACTTCTCTTGTAACAGATTGCACACTCTTTTCTGTTGAGTAAAGTGGAACCATATTCTGCTTTGCTCAACAAGCACCGTGCAAGTCTGCTTCCTGCTGCAGATCACGAATGGGCTGGTTTTTTATTTCGGTGCTAGTTCCAGTCTTGCCCGCTGGAAAATGCCTCCCGTACCTTTGAGCACAGCAAAAGAGATGTGCTGTTGCTCACGCGTCTGCCATGCCTACCCCATGTCCCAGGGCACAAGTGGCACATACGCCAGGAAAGTCTGCAGAGCTGCCCTCGGGCAGAGGTGGGCGTGGAAGCAGGAGTCCTGTGAAGTGGGTTCTGTGCCTGTCCTGCCGTTCACTGAGCAAGTCTGAGCCTCAGATCACAGCTCTTCTGGAAGAGTGCTCCTGGAACTCCACTCCGTCATCCACACACAGAGGGGCTTGTGAACGGGGACCGTTGGGCTGGTGTTGACCAGAAGGCCGGGCCTCCTCAAAGACCTTCAGCACCTTTGATTTACGTTATCTAGTCTCCTTCCCTTTCTACGCCCTCCCATGCCTTCAGCCTGTCTCCCCTCAAAGTAAGAGTCTTGGGTTTGCTGCCTTCTGGGGCATCCCTACGGTCATTCTAACCTGTGATGTTGTGTCTACCTAGAGATCTCCCCGTCGACCAGCCTTAAATCCATAATGAAAAAGAAAGACTATGGCTTCCGTGCAGGAGGTAATGGGACCAAAAAGAACCTTCAGTTTGTTGGGGTTAACGGTGGGTAAGCATCGCTCGCGAAGCCCAGACTGCCCCCCTCCACACTACCTATCCCACTCTTGTCCTTAGCGCTCTCTTTTCCTAGGGGGAAGCATCTGGTTTTCATTTTTCTTCAAGGGAATTAACGGCCCTTTAAAACTCCATCTTGGGTTTGCATGTGTTTGGCTCCTTGCCAGCTGTGGTGGTCTGTTGGATCCTGTGCTTTGAATGTCTTGGCTTTGGTGTCCCTGAGGCCAGGGTTCCAGGTGGCTTCTGGGAGTTTGGGGAGCACATGGGCCCTTTATGGAAGACATTTAATCTGAACCACAACGCTGAAAGCAGGACAAACTCTTAATTTGTTGAACTTCAAATTTCATCCATTTAATTTTTTTCCTTCCGTTTACTAACTTACTGCAAACCAAACCAGCATTTTTTAGAATGAAGAAAAACAACCAGTGTCTGTTGACTCAGAACATGAACCAAACCTTATATATTCTAGAGAGTAAACCATTGGATTTAGAATATTTCCTAAATCAGTCATTCAACATCTATTAAATGCCAACAAATATTTTAGGTGTCAGGGATTTAAAAGTCCAATAAATCATCGTCCCTGCCCACTGGGGAGGGTATGTGCTCTGGTGAGTGCTGTGAATTGTGCAAGACTGTCAATTCATAGACCTGTACCCCTGAAACAAATAATACATTATATGTTAATAAAATAAAAAAATTAAAAAAAAACTCATGGTCCCTGCCTTTAGCTCATAGTTTGGACAGGGTAGAGATAAGACAAGAAATAAAGGGAAAAGAGCGATATGCTGAGATGAAGTCTAGTCAAAAAGGGAGTGTGGGCCCAAAGGAGGGGCACCAGGCCCAGCCAGTGGTGGGCCCAAGAGGTTGAAACACCTGCTAGTTTGGGTCCGACCAGAAGGGAGACACCAGTTAAACAAGAGTGATGTCACTCTTGCAGGCTCTGTGAGGAGAACATCAGAAGTAAGGGCATGGGATGTTCTAGGAGAACTGCTGTCCTCATTCCCACTATCGTCAGACTCTGTGAACCCGGCAGAAACACGTCCTCTCTCTCCCCTGCTTACCCGCCCTCAGCAGTGCCTTACTATGCCCAAACCTGGAAGTCCATCTCATAGCTATTGCTGGCCCCACTGTCTACCAACAACTCCCACCTTTCTTCCCTAAAGTGTGCCAAGTGGGGCCCATCGTGGGGCCTTTGCATTCGTTATCTGTCCCTCCATCTGTCTCGCTGCCACCCTGAAAGTCTCCTGTCCCAGATACTCTTCAGGATTTGTCACTTTAGTGCAGTGGTTCTCAACCTTGGCTGCACCTTGGAAACCCTGAGGGAACCTTAAAAATACCAATGCCTGAGTCTCCTCTCTGAAAACTCTGGCTTAATTAGTCTGGGGTGCTGTGTGGATATTGGGAATTTATACACCCTCAAGTGATTACAATGTGCAGCCAAAGTGAAAAACTTCTGCTCTAATTAATGGAGCCCCTCCTCCCATCACTCTATTCCATGGTCCTTTATTATTTGATTCATTGTTCTTATCACTGTCTAATTGTGTACATGTTTGTTTTCTGTTTTTCTCTACAAGAATATTAGCTCAATTAGGACAGGGACTTTAGAACAGTGTGTGGCACACAATAGGTCCTCAATAAATTTCTGTTGACTGGATAGTCTTCCAGGTGAAGTTTTCATGGAAGCAACTGTAAGACAAGAACTGCTTGGTAAATGTAATATGCGCCCCCCCTTCTCTTAGTCACCAAAGCCAAAGGTGGCTCCAAGCACAACAGAGAAGAAACCTCTGTGGTTTAAATAAGACAGAATGTGAGCATGCCAAGGAGCAGGCTGGCTTTGCAAGTCCAGTGAGCATGGGGGCCTTACATTGGGGCCAACATCCAGAGAAGCAGCCTAAAGGGGTTCAGTGGAAGCTGTGACCACTGGTCTCCCCTGGTCTCTGTGGCAGTGTTCAATGGGCCCAGAGTCTGAAATCCTTATCTTAACTGCAGGATCCTCTATCAGGGGTCTCCTACTGACCATCAGCAGAAGGATCAATAAATCTACTCCATGGTCTGTGGTCGGCCACTTCAGTGGAATCACACATAATTGAACCTAAGCATCGCTGCTGGGGAGGGCGGGCCACAAGACAAGGGGGCTGATGCCCTCACTTTTGCCATTGCAAGCAGTAGCCGAAACGGGCCACAGCCAGGAAGCTCAAGATGCTGGGTTCAGGCACCCTACTGTTCATGTTTCCTATGCAACACTGCTGGGAGGAGTCACAGACGGGTCTTCCCATGTCAGGTGTGAGCCTGGCTAGAACAGGGAGGCAAAAGGGAACTTCACAATCACCCAGAGACATGAAGATCTGTACGTCAGCTCCAAGAATTTAGGGTAGGGGTGGGGGATGTTTGCCTACGTCTGGGCCCCTGTCTAGACAACATCTTGGGATTCCAGAAGCAAATGCTCTTGGGGGAATCTTGGATGGCTTGTCTGGGTCATCCAAATGCATCAGCCAATTAGGACATGGGCTATTTGTGTATTTGCCTCAAGGAGCTTAATTATCTTTTCTCCCCAAATGGCCTCCAGTGTCAGAGCCACGGCTCTCCACCGCATCCTTCTCTAATGTAAGGCTCCTGGGAGTCCCCTTGCCCAGGCCTGCAGATACAAAGAATGGAGGATGTGGTTAGCAAGTGGGAATTATTACCTGAACCCCACCTGGTTCTTACCTGTGTTGACCTGCACCGGGCAGGAAACACAGGATTGAGTGACCTTCGTCTCCTTCTCCAGCTACGAGACCACCTCAAGCGAGGAGACCAGCGGCGAGGACAGCTCCCCAGAAGACTTGTCTGACAGTGAGGCCGAGAAGAAATGTGATGGCCCAGAACATAGGCGGGGCCAGCAGGCCCACCCCGCCTGCAAGCCTGGGCAGGGCCTCCCCGAGGGCAGCAGCACCACAGGCCAGGAGAGTGGGCCTGGGGAAGAACCCCCCGATCCCAAGGCTGAGAGGTGAGTCAGAGGGGTATAGATGCGGATACCTGCTCCTCTGGGAAAGAGCAAGGGCACTTCTTCATCCTTTTATTCTGTTTGTTCATTGTTCATTCATCTTTCTATCCATTCACCCGTCTTCCCTGAGTTTCTAATTGATGCCAGGCATAGACCTAAGTCCCGCCTTCGTGGGATATTACGTCACAGACGGGGCTGCACACGTAAAGCTAACATCGTCCCAGCCCTGGAAATGTGAAGGACGTTACATACACTATAATCCTTTTAATGATCCCGCACAGTAGAAATTACTATAATCCCCACTTTACAGATGTGGAAAAGAGGCTTAGAGAAGTTAAGGGACACAGCCAAGTGGGGCTTCTGACCCAGGTCTGGTCTGACTCTGACCTACATGCTTATTCACCTCTCCCATTGGCCATGCTGACATAACCCCATCTTTTAAAGGGATGTGAGGTCATGTCACGTGATGAAAAGCAGCACTGTCTTTGAGGCTGGACACACTTGGGTTCAAATCCCATGTCTGCCACTGTACTTGCCTCAGCTTCCTCTTCTGTAATACGTGGGTAACAGCCACCTGATAGGTTTGATCTGGGGACTGGATGAGAAAAAGTATGTAAAATGCCTAGCACAGTGCCTGCCACAGAGCAGGCTCTCGAGAGAAATAGTAGAGGGGTGCCTGGCTGGCTCAGTCAGTTAAGCATCTGCCTCTTGACCTCAGCTTAGGTCTTGATCTCAGGGTCATGAGTTCAAGCACCACACTGGGTGCCATGCTGGGCATGAAGCCTACTTTAAAAAGAAAGAAAGAAAGAGAAGTGTTAGGAATAAGGATAGTAAGCCCCATTACCAACATCACCCCCCTCAGCGGAGCAGCTAGGGCAGTGACAAGCAGGGGGGCTGACTGGTAAGCAGGTCCACAGGGCTGTTGAACATGGCGGCACTATAGAGACAAGCTGAGGCAGAGCTTCCTGGTGACCAGTGCCATGAAGTCCACCCTGGGATGGTCCGTCTGCCCTTCCACTAACCCAGGAAGAGTGCTCAGCACTGAGAACATCCCAGCTTAACTGAGTTTCATTGTACTGACTCTGTTCACGTTGATGGTATCCTTCATGGAAGAACAACCTGAAAAAAATTGCTGGTAGGGATGGGGTTCTCTGGATTTTTCAAGTCACTTAGGCAGAAAATAGTTTACCCAAAGTCAGGAAGACAGCCCTCCCTTTTCCCAGCATGTCAGGAATTGCCGTTAGTCTCACGGCCCCCAGAATGCTTTGGTGATCTGCTCCTGCCTCCTGAAAACAGCAGGATAAAAAGGGCAATGTGCTTGACTCACTCCTCAGCAGGGTTCAGAGCCAAGCCTCACTGACAGGAGGCTGAATTCAGCGGGATGCACCTTGCCTGGGAGGTGGCCCAGTGAGGGTGTTTCAGCTGCTGAGAAGCAAAGTCAAGCTAGGGGATTACTTTCTTTTATATTAATATGGAGACTGATTATATATACATATATATGTTTTTCCCTTAGATATAAACCTTCAGAAGAATTCCTCAACGCATGCCGGGCATTGAGCCAACATCTGCCAGAAACTGGGGCCACCAACGACCAACTCTTGGTACTGTGATTTTTCATTGTCATGGAAGGAATGTCCCTACCGTTTAAGCTCTTAGTTCCAACTGGGTGACTTTGGTCCCTTGCCTGAGGCAGCTGTGTGCGTGTGCACGGAATCCCTTTCCCCCAGGGTGCTCTCCTTTGCCCAAACTCCGCTGCCGGTGTGAGGATAATGATGCCAGGAGACGGGACCGGATGCTGATGCACCAGGGAGCAGCCCGGTGCTCTGAGGCACCGCGGAACGTTCCCAGGCATCGCCCTTGAACATCCAGCATAAAACTGTGTGTGGCTTCAAAACCAAACCAGCCCTTGTGTGGCTTGGGCTCAAAATTGCCTCATGATTGGGGAGAACTGTGGTCAGAGTGAGGAGCGCGTGGCGCGGGAACCGGGGGTTCTAGTCCCAGGACAGCTGTCGGTGAGATACTGAGCAAGTCATTTCGTGGCTCAGAGCTTGTGTCCTCATTAATAAAATGAAGGTGGGTGGTGGGCAGCATGTCTTCGTTACCCTCAAGCCCTGGTATTTAATTCTGTAGTCTTTACTGATTTATTCATTTATTTGTCAGAGAGAGAGAAACAAAGAGAGAGCACAAGCAGGGGGAGCAACAGGCAGAGGGGGAAGCAGGCTCCCCACTGAGCAAGCAGCCCAGTGCAGGACTCCATCCCAGGACCCTGAGATCGTGACCTGAGCCGAAGGCAGATGCTTAACTGACTGAGCCACCCACGCATCCCTTTATTGTGTTTCTTGACATGAACCTATGGGTCAAGTGACCAAAAGCAAAAAAAGAAAAAAAAATTTGCTTGCTTCTTAACACCTTCATGGCCCACAGGGAATTAAACATGTAGCCATTAGGTTTTACTTTTATTCAAGAAATCCTGGCACAGACACATATTCCCAAGTCAGGAGAGCCAACTGGTAGGCCCTGACATGTAACAGCCTGTGAGCATTTTTAAAGCCCCTTTGTTTTCCTTCACAGAAGAGCCTTAGGGGTAAAAAAATGATTGATTCAGCCCAACCTATTTTCATTATTTTATCTTAGCTGATTTTGCAAACAACAGTTGCCAGATTATTTAAAAAAACAAACAACAACAACAAAAACACAGTATGTGATGCGAATGTTGATTGAAACTCCTGTTACTTAATTTTAAATGAATTACAGAACTAAGCTGTATGTTCCTTAATATTAGGATCTTTCTCCAGAGTCTCCTGACAATTCCACAGGAGAGGGAGATATTCTGGTATATAAAAAATGTTTCAGCCATGAAAGGTTCCACTGTTTCTGCCTAGAAAAGTGATAGGGGAGGGGTGTCTGGCTGGCTCAGTTGGTAGAGCATGCGACTCGATCTCATGGTCATGAGTTCAAGTCCCAAGTTGGGTGTAGAGTTTACTTAACAATAACCTTAGGGGCGCCTGGTTGGCTCAGTGGGTTAAAGCCCAGGGTCCTGGGATCAAGTCCCGCATCGGGCTCTCTGCTCAGCAGGCAGCTGCTTCCTCCTCTTCTTCCTCTTCCTCCTCTCTCTGCCTACTTGTGATCTCTGTCTGTCAAATAAATAAATAAAATCTTTTTTAAAAAATCTTAAAATTAAAAAGAAAAGAAAAGCGATAGAGGATGTGCAAACCTGACACCACACCTGTATTGGGATTAAAGTACCCCCTACCCTCACCCCACCTGAGAGACAAAGCAGGCTGTACAAGGACCTCATTCTGTCGAGCCACGGGAGGTTAGGGACCCAGTCCTATTTCATCCCCATTTTGCAGATGAGACAAGTAAGGTTCATAAAGACTCTGTGAGTTCCAAGGTCACACAGCTTAGTCTGGACCCCAAACCCAGTTCATTTCCAGAATAACTATGAAATCACATCCCCATGGTTTCTCCTCCCCTTCAGATAAGTAACTTAAGCATGTTCTATTTTAAACACATAGGTCATGTAACACACAGAATTGATGTCATTCGCTCTGGAACTCTCCTCCTCCATGGTTCCAAAGGAGCTGTACACTACAGATAGTGAGGTCCTGCCATGGGTTGTTAAACCGTTTTCTCTGAAGGTCCTAGCAAAGCTTAAAAGCCAAAAATAATTCAAACCCAGCTGTTTGGCTTTTAATTCTAGCATAAATTGGGCTTGTTGTTTATCTTAGCTTTCGCATGCATCTTCCCCATTAGTAAAATGTTGTGGCTTGCTAGCTATGCCTATTAAAAACACACAAAAGTCCTGGTAGGATCCAGGCTAAGGTCAGTGTAGGCTGGCTGTGTGTGTGTGAAAGACAGGGGCTTGGTTATCCTGTGCATACATGGGTGTGATCTAAACTCACAGAAGATTCAAACTGTCCCCTGCACTTTGTCACTGGTTACTGTTTGCTCTCCCAGACCTCCTTCTACGTCACATGGGGGCTGACTGCACAGGTTCAAACCACGCCCCATCTGCCCTAGCTCTGATCTTCCAGGAGTAGGTCACACGGAGTTAGAGGGAGCTGAGGGAACAGAGGTGAAGCATCCAAAGCTGCCTTCTCCCATGGAAACTAGCGGCCCAGCTCGAGCACCCCAGGCCAGGCGACCTCCTGGAATTGCCATCTGTTGGTATTTCAGAGGCTGAGCTTGAACACCATCCGTCAAGAGTGGTTCCGCGTCTCCAGCCGGAAGTCGTCCAGCCCTGCCGTGGTGGCTGCCTACCTCCGTGGGGTCCAGCCCCTGTCCCCACACTTCCTGAAGCTGCTGGTGAACTTGGCTGATGGCAACGGGAACACGGCCCTTCACTACAGCGTGTCCCACTCCAACTTTTCTGTCGTGAAGCTGCTACTGGAGACAGGTCAGAAATGGTTGCGTCTGCTAAGCCTGGGTCCCTCCGTGAAGGGCCATTTTGGTACCTACTTCCTTCCTGCACCAAGGTTCTTCACTGTCCTGAGTTCCTCCTGTATTCCAGGAGCTGGACTAAGACCGCCGTGCCTTTAGTAATGTCACCCATTCTTCACAACACTCTTGTGATGGAGGTATTATTATCCTCATGTTGCTGTGTGGGACAACATCACGCAGCCCAGGAGTGATGGTGTGGACAGGTGGCCGATGGGCTGGCTGAAGGCGGGTCCAGGCCCAATGGCATCTATGAGTTTAGGAAGGTTGTATGAGGGAGACCCTAGGAGGGTACTTATAAAACCCAAATGATGTCCTCAGATTAGGCCCTCTGCCACGCACTTGGCATATGAGATCTCATTTAATCCTCATAACTCCTGTTAATAGGGATGATTATCCCTATTCTAAGATGATGAAAGTGACGCTCAGAAAAGTCAACAGAATTTTGCGTGATTCCGAGATCACGGCAATGACTCAGTGTGTTGCTGGGGTTTAAAGTTGATACCACTGGTTTGTTCTTCCTGTTCTCTGCATCCGGGAATTGGAGCACATGCTAGATCTGTAACCTTTATTTAGGAGGCCGGAGGAGGAGTTTACATGGGCATCAGGAAGTCCGCATTCCAGATCCAACAGCTTTCCCCCAACTTGGATCTTACCCACCTTGGCTTAAATGCCTTCCATGCCTTAAATGCCTTCCCACTGCTGGAAGAATGAAAGGCAGCTTCCTCAGCCTGGCCTTCAGGAATCCCGGACGGCCTGCCCCCCACCTGCATTTGCTACCTCGGTCATCACCGTGCATCCTCCTTCCCCCCACTCCAGTCACATGGCCTCTGGCTCACCAAGCTCATTCCCTTCTTTGGGCTGCTGCATTCCCTTTCTATCCCAACCCTTTCAGCTGAAGCCTTTCTCAGGCCGGGTTCCTTCTGATCATTCCATTTTTCCAAATTCCCTTAAGCAGCCTTGAGGGCTTTTTACCTGAATGGAAAGATGAAATACCTAATGACAGCCTAAAATTCTTTCTGCTTTCCACAGTATCAGAGGAAGATAAAGTCACAACTCTGACATTGAGCCAATTGTGCTAGATCTGAGTTCTTCATGGAATCAGGGACATCATAAAAGGGGTAGCTCCATTGAGAAAGGCACATCATTAAATGGAGCATACCTGTGTTCTGTGCATAAAGAATCCAAAGATTGGAAATGCAGAGCCTCACCTTGAAGTAGCTCACACTGAAGCCTGTTAGAAGTTCTCCAGGTGGCCCAGGCCAGGCCAGAGAGCAGACGACCTAACCTTGGGCTGTTACACATTTCTGCTGGTGTCAACGGAGAATCCATTCGGTTCTCCTCAACCCTAAAGTGATCTGGAAGCTTTCTGTTTATCATACTGATAGAGCTGAAATAGCCATAAGCACAGAATATGAAGGGGAGCAAAGAATGGGCGGAACGTTCCATTCTTTTCCCTCACTGTAGGCGGCTTGTTGAGGAGGGCATATCGGTCACCCTCTGAAACCCAGGCTTGCAGCTGTGAGGCATCCAGAAAGCACTTTACACACTGTAAGGGGCTGCACAGAGGTGACTCATCATGACTGAGTACACAGCCCAGCGGGTGCACCTCCACCACCTTAGTCCTTTGTGATCTGTCCTTTATTTTGCCAGAACACCGCTGCAGAGGAGAATGCTTGCAGAGCTGGACGGGCTCAGTCAAGAGTGTATCCCCCACCCCCCAACCAAGGGTTGGCTCCCTCCCTGGTGTGCCCTCAGGAGAATCTGCTTCGGAAGCCCGGGGTCCTCAGCCCCTTTTCTGAGTCCCTGAGGAGAAGTCAGTCCTTACCCTACTGAGTCATAAGTCATGCTTCTGAAGAGAGTAAAGAGAAGTGTAACCTGAGGATTGTTTATGTCTCCTAAAAGCAAATGTAAAATAGTCCTGAAGTAAAAATAAAAAAATCAATAGGAAGGCAATGCAGATATTCCTCTCTTCTTCAGGGCTGAGCTGTGAGGCTGTGCATGGGGCTGTAATCCGCTTTCATAGCCCCACCGGTCACGACAGTGGTCAGAATTAATTTTTTTTTTAATATATCCATTGGCATCCTGGCATCGCAATGGCACATTTCTGGAAAACTGTTTGAGGTGGGGTGGAGGGAATGTCAAACCAATATTGGTTTTTTACCCAAGGACAGAACTTATAAGTAGCCCAGACATTTTTTTCATAAAAGTCCAGGTTTGTTACAATGAGTACCTAAATCTTCATGAGCAAGTAGCAAGGCTATAAAAAAAAAAAAACAACAGAATACTATTCTGGACAATGATAGCGAAACAGTTAATGCTTATTGAGTGTTTCTGAGGTACAGTTCTAAGTGCTTTAGATATTAACTCATTAAGTTTCACAGTAACCCCACAGGTTCTGTTATTATCCCCATTTTACAGAGGAAATGCTAAGAAAGGCTAAATGACTTGATCCACTGAGATAGTTTCTTTTAGTGTGCAAAAGCGATACATCGGTTTTTCAGCAACAGTATGGGAAAGATTTTGTTTACCACATGATAGCGCCGGTAAGAGATGGGATCATTTCTACAACAGATAACAGGCTGATGATCTCCTATGTTGCCTTTGATGGAGAGGGATGTGAATGTACGCACATCCCCAGGGTTACAAAGCAGACATTTCTTCTGACTTCTCAACTAATACTTCATCTTAAAGATACGCTATTTTCTGCTCTACTGTGAAATGTATTATTAATACAAAAATGCATGGAGACATTTTTTCCCCTTCCATTTTTCAAATAAGATGGTTATTCCTGGAAGATGTCCTATATTTATCCTGTGGCATTTTTCAGGCATCCTGGTACACTGCCCAACATACCACTAGGCCTTTGGGAAAGACCTGAAAACTCAGCTGGTAGGTTGAGTTACACACAACATAGAGTAAAACCTAAAACGCACAGTGGGTGGTATGTGGCCGCATGAGTCATGTCCTGGTCTCATTTCACCTTCACTTGGGCCCTTTATGAAGCTTCACTGACCTTCAGCATCCAGAACACTGCGTTAGGAAATAGTCATGATCACTGTACCCCTTGGCCATCTGTGACTCTACCACCATGGACCTTTCTTGCTGGGTAGCCTAGAAAACTTGTAAAGGAAACTAGCCACTTTTAAAGGCTGCTACAGATGTAAACACTGACTCCACCACTGGGAGAGGACTCTTCTGTACCATGGCCTTTTAACCAGCAGGCAGCTAAAGCAGAAACTCAGTTCTGCTCCCCTGGGAGCTAGTCCAATGCTCACGGCTCCTCTTGCAGGTGTCTGCAATGTGGACCATCAGAACAAAGCTGGCTATACTGCCGTGATGATCACTCCCTTGGCTTCTGCAGAGACGGATGAAGACATGGCTGTCGTCTGGAAACTCTTAAGGGAAGGAAATGTGAACATCCAAGCTACTCAGGTAGGAGGTGTGCACATGATCCCCTCTTGAATAAATATGGGTACCTCTCAGTTTTATTCTGCCAGTAGGGGAAGAAATTCCACATAGATCTATGTAGTTTTTAACCCAAGAAGGCTGGACCCTGCAAATGGCATTTGTCCAAAGCCTACACATTTGGTGTCTTCAGAAGCTTCAGAGATCCAGACAGGCCAGGATGGAGGTCAGTGAGCTTGTGGTCTATGTCCTGGTCCATACCTGGGCAAAGTCCATCTAGATCTGACTTCTTAAACAAAGTGATCCCACAGTTAGCACCAGCAGGAGAAGGTATGAAAAGGCTGGAAAACATTTGCTCATTGATGTGTGGGAAGCCCCTGCAGGTGACCGATCTCAATCATGAATTAGAAAACAGTTCAGAAGGTTGAACATCTCTGTTCAACTTCCGGCCCCTCTACTTGACAGCACAGAGTAGGGGTCTGGTCCTTAGCCAGTTAGAGCTTTGCGTTAGACAAGGGTCCACAGGGAACAATGGGAACTCCTCAAAAGACCATGTACCCGTCTTTGAGTAATATGTGAACAATGGAGGGCGTGCAACTCTCCTTCCCACCGCTAGAGTGATCAGAGATGTAAGCCTAACTATCAAGAACTGTGAAGGATCTGAGATTGTACTCTTACCTTAGAGCTAATCGGTTAGCATGCTACAATGTCCTGGATGCTGGTAGAAGACATGAAACTCCTGTGCCAGAGACAAAGGATAGTATATCATTCACAGCAAGAAGAGTAGTCATAGAGTCAGTATTTACACTAGCTCCCTGTGCAGAGTGGGTTATATTACCAGAAGGGAACTGTGAGCATAGGGAACCCGCATCTTTTATATGGGATAGTGAGTATGTCTGCCCTCTGTTTTGGAGAAGATCCTCTCTCTCTCTTCCAAGGCTATTCACTGTACCAGCATCTTTGAAAAGACTATCTCAATTATCACGGTTTCGCTCATACGTGGAACTTAAGAAACAAAACAGAGGAGCATAAAGTAAGGGAGGGAAGCTAAAACAAGATGAAATCAGAGAAGGAGACAAGTCGTAAGAGACTCTTAATCACAGGAAAGTGAGGGTCGTCAGAGGAGAGGGGGAAGGGGGATGGGGTAATGGGCAGTAAGGAGGGCGTGTGCTAGAAGGAGCACCGGGTGCTAGAAAAGACTGATGAATCACTGACTTCTACTTCTGAGACTAATAATACACTGTATATTAATTAATTGAATTTAAATAAATTAAAAAATAAAAATTAAAAAGACCCTAGAATAAGAAGGCAGATAATACCACTCACAAGGAGACCCATAAAAAGTACCTCCCAACAATATATTTAACTCCCCTGTCTACCCCCCACAAAGTGCAGATGGTAGCCTACCCAGACTGGGTCACTTTGCACACTCCATCGAACAGCAGTCCTACTGGTGGCAAGAAACAGACATCTGCAGATCACTTTCTGTTTTTCAAAGTATTTCCACCTAGGGTTCCTACATCCTCAGATTTAATAAAGTTTTTATTTCATTTATTTTTTTTAAGATTTTTTATTTATTTGACAGATAACAAGTAGGCAAAGCCGCAGGGGGGGGGGGGGGGGGGGCAGGCTCTCCCACTGAGCAGAGATCATGACCTGAGCCAAAGGCAGAGGCTTTAACCCACTGAGCCACCCAGGCACCCCAAGTTGTTTTTATTTTAAATGCTTCCCATAAACATTAATTTTTTTCTAAATTGGCCCTCTTTTTAAAAAAATTTTAAGATTTTATTTATTTATTTGACACAGAGAGAGCAAGCACAAGCAGGGGGAGTGGCAGACAAAGGGAGAGGGAGAAGCAGGCTCCCCACGGAGCAGGGAGTCTGGTGAGGGGCTGGATACCAGGACCTTGGGATCATGACCTGAGCTGAAGGCAGACGCATAACTGATGGAGCCGCCCAGGCGCCCCTCTAAACTGATCCTCTTGCAAGAAGGGATGTGCACCAAAATCAAAATCAGTGCCCCGTCGCCACCTTTTTTAGAGAGGGGGGAGTAGGGTACAGCAGAGGGAGAGGGAAGGAATCTCAAGCAGGCTCCACACCCAGTGCAGAACCTGAGGGGGCATGATCTCACAACCCTGAGATCATGACCTGGGCAGAAATCAGTTAGAGGGACGCCTGGGTGGCTCAGTTGGTTAAGCAGCTGCCTTTGGCTCAGGTCATGATCCCAGCGCCCTGGGATGGAGTCCCACATCGGGCTCCTTGCTCAGCAGGGAGCCTGCTTCTCCCTCTGCCTCTGCCTGCCATTCTGTCTGCCTGTGCTCACTCTCTCCCCCCTCTCTCTCTCTGATAAATAAATAAAATCTTAAAAAAAAAAAAAAAAGAAATCAGTTAGATACTTAATAGACTGGAGCACCCAGGTCCCCCCAGTGCCCTTTATTTTATGGGGGAGAAAATGATGCTCTAGAAGGTAAGCTGCTCATCCCTGGTTGCTCAAGGAGGGGCGGGAATTCATAGCTGCCACTGCTCCCTTCCCCTCCCTCCAGGGCTTCTCCAGAGAGGCGAGCCACAGGGATCAGGTAAATAAGAATGAGTTGGGAGGCTGGGAGTCTCCTAGGCTAAGCGGTTGATTTCTTTCTGTATCTCCAGGATCAGCACAGCGTCTGACAATATAGCAGCACTCTGTAAATATCACTGAATTAAACTATATTGAATTGGACCAGGAGGGAGGTGAGGAAGACAGGGGAAGTCAGGCAGAGGGACAAAAAGATAACCTACATATGTCATCTGGCTTTAATACGACTGGGAGAGAAGGGTCTCAGTGGAAATCTCATGGTCTGGTTAGTCCAGTAACGAAGGAACCATTATGGGGCACCTGGGTGGCTCAGTTGGTTAGGCATCTGCTTTCGGCTCAGGTCATGATCCTAGGGTCCTGCGATGGAGTCCCGCATTGGGGCCCCGGCTCAGCAGGGAGTTTGCTTCTCCTTCTCCCTCTGCCCTGCTTATGCTCTCGCTCTCTCAAATGAATAAACAAAATGAAAGAAACAGAGGGAGGGAGGGGGAAAAAAGAGGGAAGGAAGGACGGACGGACGGACCATTACTTCAGGGCTGAGTATAAGCAACCCAAAGGGCAAAAAGGCTTTTCTGGACAGATGTGCCTGTGTTCCAGAGAAATGGAGAACTAGGACCCCGAAGAATACATTCTCACATACTGAGCATTCATACTACGTTACCTCCCATGCTCCTAACAACACTAAGCGCTAACACATGCCGAGCACCTGTGAAGCATTCGGGTCTCACAACAGCCCCTCGAGGCAGATAACTTCGTTAAGCACTCCCACTTTACCAAATCAGGAAAAGTCACTGAGAGGTTAATTTGTCCAGATTCACAAAGATAATAAGCAGCACAGCCAGGATTTTCCTGATTGCAAACCCCCTTTCTTTTCCCTAAGCCCCAGCATTCTGGGCAGGGAAGCATAATCCATCAGTTACCACCCGCTGGCCTGTATCAGTGAACAAACACGCCAGCAAGCATGTCCTCAGCACTTTTTACGTGTAAGACACGGCGCTCAGAGCCACAGGGGAGCTGAAAGGACAGAAAACAGAAAGGTTGCCTCATTCTCACCACCTTAAAAAAGCCTGATGTCGGGTGAGAGAGACAAGCCGGACCTGCCTAGGACCCAGGAGAACCATGAGGGCAAAATACAGCCGAGCTGTGTAAGAGAGCCATGGATATAAAGGAAAATCGATGAGGAATAACGGCCAGTTTGTAATCAGAAAAATCACTACCATACATTGTTACATTTATATCCTTTATTTCAACTTGATTCCCACAAAAGTGAGGTACATGGGACAGGTCATTAGTATATTAATTTTTAATAAAAGAAAAAGAAACAAGATTCAGGGACTGTGAGGAATGGTGCCAGGGTCACGCAGCAGGAAACAGGAGAACCAGGGCTTGGGCTCACCTTCTGACTCTGAGGCACCGCCATGAGCGCTGATTACAGGGGTGCTACAAAGGGTCTGTGGCAGGGCACCTGGCTGGCTCCATCGGAAAAGAACGTGACTCTTGATCTCGGGTTTGTGAGTTCAGACCCCAAGTGGGCTGTTGATATTACTTAACTAAATAAAAAACTTAAAACTGTCCGAGACTATGGATTAGAAATGACCATACAACCATGCAAGCAGAGATCTCGTCAAGACCGAGAGGGTTCTGGGTATCAATGAACTGAAAATACCAGGGGTGTTCTGAGCAGACCGAGGCTTCCTGGAGGAAGTCAGGCTGGGGCAGGCCATAGGAAGCCATGGTGGGGAAGCAGTCAGCCCTTCCTTTATGTCATTCCACATTCATCAGCATATGCTCAGTGCCAGGCACTGGGGGGACAGAGTCCCTGCCATCAGAAACTGATTCACAGTCCATGAGAAAGAGAGAGATTGATGGGCTGCAATACCAAGTGGTAAGTTCAATGTTATGATCCTGTGCCCGAGGGGTTAGTAGAGGGCTTTAAAGAGATGTGGCATCTGCATGGTATTCTGGGGGAAAGCAGAAGTCTGCCGGGTGGAAAAGGATGGGTCCAATCCCAGCAGCAAAAGGAGATTCAGATCAACAGTCATCTTCTGGCAAAGCCTTGCCCGAGCATCCCTGGGCTGGAGAGGGGGTCCTCATCACACTCCTGTGCTCTGCATGGCAGGGAGGCCAGACGGCACTGATGCTGGGAGTCAGCCACGACCGCCAGGACATGGTCCAGGCGCTGCTGAGCTGCCAGGCAGACGTGAACCTGCAGGACCACGAGGGATCCTCGGCCCTCATGCTAGCCTGTCACCACGGCAATGCCGACATGGTGCGCCTGCTCCTGGCACACCCGGCCTGCGACAGCACCCTGACTGACAAGGTGAGGCTTCCGGGACATTAACAAGTAGGTGTTTCCCTTCCCTTCCTGAGAAAACAAAAAACAAAAAACAAAAAAACACCAGGCCAGCCCACAGAATTCCAGGAACCACGTGACCCTGAGATCTTGACCTGAGGCACCCCGGACGCCTGCTTCTTAAATAAGCATCTTTGTCAGTTGATGGTGACCACCGTGATCACCAACACAGAGGGGTTGTGTAACACACCCCCAGTCACACAGCCGGTAGGAGGCCGCTCCATCCAACTTCTCAGAGTCTCCTCAGGAGCCAGACCCTTCCCACGCATTAGCGCACTAATCCTCCTGACCATCTAGTGACTCAGACACTTCATCTGCATTTTTACTGATAAGGAAACACAGGCCTAGACAGTTTCTGTAACTGTCCTAAGGTCACAGCTGCTGGTTCTCGAGCAAGGATGCAAGCCCAGGTCTGACCTCAGGGGCGCTAAAATGGAATGGCTTTAAACACGTCCCTGTACTTACTTAACGGCCACAGTTTGAAGAGGAGAAAGGCCTGGAGAGGGGACGAGTCCCCTCCCCGCCCAAGGACAGACCCTCTCACTGGCTCCATCCGATTGTTCCATCAGTGATTCAAGCTGCTGGGTCCCTCACGCCACAACCGGGCAGCACGCACCCCGGTCCAGTGTCTTGTTTCCACGAACCCCAATTCCATCCAAAGCCCTTTCGGAGAAAGCACAGACCCTCTGTAAATGCATGTGGGAATGGCGGTGGGCTGCTGGAAATAAGGGCCTCCTGTTCCAAACACTATGCAGTCAGACAAAGGACTTGTGTTCATGAGCTCCCCTCCCCTGGGGCAGAAGGAGGCAGCCCCCTCTTTTCTGGAACAGGCCCAGGGTCCTCCTAGGAGTCACTGTTGCCATGGGGAAGCCTGAAAGGGCAGGCCTGTGGGACCGTGGGGCACGAGCTTTACCTGTCCCTGGCTAGCTGGGATACTCAGGCATGAGTGTGCCAGACTCTCCTGGACCTCTCTGTCCAGGTCTGTCACAGGTGAGAGACAGGTCAGTGACTGCTAGTGGAGGAAAGGCACAGTGAGAGGGCTCTCTTGTAAGCCGGACAAATCGAGTGATTGCCGGAAGCATGGGCTTTAGACACTCCGAGCGTGAAACTGGGTTTAGTAACTGTGTGACTTCAGGCAGGTCATCTAACCCCTCTTAACCTCTGTAAACGGGGAGCGTCGTAGACTGTACCTAAATATGGTGATATTTATAAAACATGTATTTGACGTCAGGCAGATGCTCAGCTGACAGTCGCAGTCACTGTCGTGACTAGCTGAGCAGAGACAGCTAATCAGAAGAAACCAGCACAAGAATGAGTAGGGGCATAGCATTTGCAGGCCGTGGCTGGGGGGACTGGGGGGGATGAAGGTCCGAGGTTAGAGGAGCCGGTCAGATGAGAATCGCCACCGAAGGGAGAAATGGCTCTCACTCGGGGGTGATTCTGCCCTCCAGGGGAGCGTCAACAGTGGAGACATTTTTATTTGCCATAAGCGTTTCAACGGGTGGGGGGGCTGCTGCTAAACGTCCTCAAAGAACTATAGATCATCGGGCCTAATACAGCAATAGCTGAGGAACTCTGTCATGGGCGACGGCTGAAGTCCAGGCAGGAGTGGATCAGGAAGAGCCAGTCCGGTTGAGGAACAGGGCAGGGCTGGAATCCTAGGAGGGAGGAAATGGACAGCTACCTGGACAGTGACAGAAGCCCACTGTAGCAGAAGGTGAGAGGGTTAGGGGATGCTCGGTGAGCACAGGGGTGCTCAGGAAATGCTGGCAGCAGGCCCACAGAAGGTTCTAGACCCTACGTATGGCCCATGCACCTGCTGCCTGCTTGGGTCAGGGCTGACTCAGGATTCTCACCCCAGTTTCCCAGTGGTAACTTGCATGAGACATTTCAGAGGGACCAGGGAACTGCGGACTGAGGCTTTCCCAAGCACCAAGCCCTGTTCCTCCAGCTTTGCCCTGAAGGGTGGGGTCCAGCCCTTACTACAGCCACCCTGTCGTCTCAATGTGCACCTTTCCTGAGGAGACTTCGATGCAGGTTTGGATGACTTGATAATTTCCTTGGAAAACTGAGCGAAAATTCATATCCTGAACTGGGTTTCTCTCGTCCTACCAGTATTTAAACGTTGATGTAAACAGGGAACCCCAGAACAGCCAGCAAGGCATTTTCTCTAGGTTTAGAAGGCAATTTGAGAAGTCGGTCACCCAGCCTCTTGGGGGCTGCCTGCCAGACAAAGAAGAGGGGGCGGCGGGGACTGGGCTCTGGGGCTCACACTTTGAAGGGCTTGTTTTGGCAATGCCTCCAAAGTACCCATCACACTGAAAGCTTCCTAAGGCAGAGACGACGCCACACTCCTTTTTGCAGTTCTTGTTATATTGAAAGATAGCCTCTCTCTCTCTCTCTCTCTCTCTCTCACACACACACACACACACACACACACACACACACACACGTGCTGGCTGCCTGAGCCCCTCCCATCTCTTCAGTCTGCAGTGTTCCCCAGCTGGGACTGGCCAGGTGGGGTTCCCACTGGAGCCATGCACCGTCGCCTTGTTCCCAGGACTTCGGCAAGGGCATTTGAGGGATACGCCCTCCTCAGGTGGTCTCTCTGGCCACACTGTGAGATGAGTGGGGTCCCCATTCAGGTGCAGGCCAGCACTGCCAGATGGGCCCTGTTCCAAGGTACACATGTCCCCTGGGACTAGCCTGTGGCTCTTACTCGTACTCATAATCATCACCCCATCTCTGCATTTACCTAGAGCCTTGGGATTGACAAAGTGCAGTGATGGAAACCAGAGTACAGGGGAAAGGCCTGTAAAACCCAGGTCCTTCTCTTCGATCGAAGGAGGCTGCTTTTAGAAGCCTCTTCTGCTTAAGGTCTTTGCTTGATTCCACACTTGCCCAACTTTAACCCACTGAGCCACCCAGGCGCCCCATCCACACTTGCCCAAGTTAATTGCACACTTCTTAGCAGCCCTGTGCGGGTCTTCATTAGCTTGAAATGAATACCTCTTAGTTCTCATCCAGCACTCCCTCTGTCAGCAGTGCTCCCTGGGTGCCGACCAAAGGGCAGGCACCCGACCAGGTGTGGGATGTTCTTGCTGGGCCGGCAGCCACGGGCCAGATCTCACGGAGACCGAGATTGATCAAACGTCTCCACAGAAACCAACTTATTAATGGTGGTGAAAGGAAGGTGCAGACGGTCATGAGGCGTTTGCAGGGAGAGAAGCTCTTCTGTTTGATGAAGCCTGTGCACATCCTTCGGGGTCTTGCCAAAACACCACTTCCTTCCTCTGCTCCCTGCACGCAGCGCGCGCGCGTGCACACACACACACACAGCACCATCCTCTCCCCTGAGCTCACTCTTTCTCTTCTGGCGTGTCTGGCTCTGTGCCACACATTATAGTGATTTACTACTGTGTAGAGTCCCAGGGGCAGCCGGACTCCATCCTCGTGAGACGGAAGAGCTGTAAGCTGAGGGTGAACACCCCCCACCCGCTTTCGTGGATTTTCACATTTTCAGAAGTAATTCCTCTCATATACAGTAGGGCAGAGAACCATCCAAAAGGGTCTTGGGTGCCCCACCCCCCCCGCTAACATAGTAAATCCATGAATATTTATGAAGCAGAATATAAAAACAGTCACATTCACCAAGCTACATAAGGGTCACAGAGAGCCTCATATCAGGGTTTTGCCTCTAAATGAGTGACCAAAGAAGTGGTTTTGGAGCTGCGGGATTTCAGAATTCTAGAACAGGACCGAAGAGACCACAACTGCTATCATAACAGATGGTGACAGCTCACCGTCTGCCGCATCAAGTTGGCCTTCCCCCTCACTCTTTTTTTTTTTTTTTAAAGATTTTATTGTTTATTTATTTGACACAGAGAGAGAGAGGGAAAGGGAGAGCACAAGGAAGGGAGCAGCAGAGGGAGAGGGAGAAGACTCCCCTGCTGTGCAGGGAGCCCGTCGTGGGATTCGATCCCAGGACTCTGGGATCATGACGTGAGACGAAGGCAGACGCTTAACCGACTGAGCCACCCAGGCGCCCCTCCCCCTCACTCTGTAGAGAATGGCCTGTGCTGTTGGCCGAGACCCTTCTGAACACTGCTTCTGTAGACGGTGGGCCTGGCAGCTCCCTGCACGGCAGCAGCAGATAAGTACCATGGCATCCTTTATCGGGTGTAAAACCACACATGCCCTTCTATGCTCTAGAACCACTGCCCAGAGTTGGTCCTTAGGGCGTAACTAGAAATGGGGAAATGCTTTCTGCACTAAGTCTATGACCGTGAAGACCTGGAAACAACCTAAGTCTCCAACAGAAGAGAAGGAGCTAAGAATGTGGTAGAATACTACAAAGCCAGTAAGAAAAATTATATGTGACAATGGCTGTGCGAGGACAGCAGAAATCTCCTAGTGTGCCATGGTACGTTCAAAATAAAGGCAGATTCAAAATCGATATGTACTATCTTTCCTCTTTTTAAAAGCCAACAACAAATTTGCACAAGAGAAAAGACTAGAGGGAAACATACCAAAATGCTAACTTTCATTAAGGTCTGGGTAATGGAAAAATGGAAGAGTTATTTTTTTCCCGTTTTACATTTAAAAAAAAATTTTAAACTGTGTGGGAAAAAGCAACCAACCAACCAACCAACCATGTGACACTTATTTCCATCTGCACGGATTTCCCAGAAGTGATTGCTGTTTCCATGGAAAGTGACCCATTTTTCATGATTCTCATGCCATTCCAATCTCCCCCTCTCCTAGGGTCTCTGGATGCTGAGAACAGACTTGGATGCCCCATGCCTACCCTGTACTTCCAACCCACCCTTCTCTGGGGCAGGAGGCAGACAGGATAAAATTTCTCTTTTCCTCTCTTCCTGTAGGCTGGCCGAACAGCTCTGTCCATCGTTCTGAAATCACCCGCCCATGTGGAAATTGCAGGACTTCTGCAGGCCCACGCAGAGCAGGGCAGGTCCCTGGGGCCATAGGGGCTGAGGAAGAACCGGCAGCTGGGAACAAAAGGCTCCTTCTCTGGACTCCTTAGCCCTTGGAGAGGGCATGGGTCACAGCCAGAGGGCCACCCTTCAAGAGAAGAAACTATGTCAAATATGCACATACATTCCAGTTATACAATTCTGCTCATTAGAACGCTTTGTAGTTTTTGCCTTAGGCCAAGCCCCAAAACTACGCAGGCTGCAGAGCAGGGTATAAGGTGCAGGGTGCATCCGTGTTGTCAAAAAAAGCCCAAACATCTTCAGCCTTGAATTCCTCATGATTCTACCCTTTGTAGCACCGTGTAGCAAGCACACAGGCAGGAGCACATTAGCCAAGCAATACTTTTTACATGGAATCTTAAAGTGCACCACCTTTCTGTTTTGTAATCAGTTACATGAATATGTCCCACTGAACATGCATGTCGGGAGAGGACTGGGTGGGGGGTGGGATGGGGTAAGGGGAGGTGAATTGAAGCAGCCACCCTGGCCATCATTCTCTAGAGGACCCTCAGAGAATCACCACGCAGTCAGCTGAAACTGAACAAACCACATCTGGGGCCTTTGGTTAGCTGAGGTTGACAGAGAAATCTTAAATTCAGGCAAAGCAGGAAGAGCCTACGGGGATCAATGCCAGTTAAACAGTCTTGACCATTTCTGAGTTATTAAGTGGCTCCAAGTTGTGCCAGGGAAATTGGAATTAATTAGGAAATCCAAATCCAGTAAAGCACATCACGTGTATTTAGAGAGAGTCCAGTTACATCCCCTTTTCTGAGTCTGGAAAGATTGCGGGAGCAAGCATCCTCCTGGGGATAGGTTGTTGTCATCCAGAAGCCACCACATTTCCTCCGTAGCCATATCCATGGCTTCATGGGAATCCTGGTTCTTTACCCCTTTGAACCCCCAAGAGGCTCTGAGGTTTCTGGGGCTCCTGGTTGCAGAAGCTGCCAACCTGAACTGCAGCAGGAGTGTGGGATCTGGGCAGGGCAGGGTCCTCCCTGAACTGACTGCTCTCTCTGCTGGACAGTTCTTTAACGTCCATAATCCCAGGGACCCACATGTGCATGGCTTCTATTCAGTAACTCACACAAGGTTATCCATGAATTTATTTGTAAAATATCTTATGCAAAAAAATCCTTCTTATATAGAAAGAAAAGACATCAAAGTTTGGTGAGCCTTTGCTCTGGAAACTCAAAAGCTTGAGTTCTTATTTTGACTTATATGCCAATTTGCTTGGTGCCCTTGGGTGAGTCACGAAATCTCCTTGGGTCCTGGTTTCATCATCTCTAAGAAAGGAAATAATTATACAACCTACCTCCTGGGGGTGTTGTACAAGGAACAGCTGATGGAAGTTTTGGAATCCAATTTGTAATCCAGAAGAACTGTCTACAAAAAACGGCACAGCAAACTGTTGCTGGGATTCATGAAAGTCTCAAAGTCCCAGAGCAGCACACTGACATGTGACAGTGTTGCTCAGCGGTAGAGAGAACGGAGCGAATATGGAGCTAAAAATAATCTTAAGTGGGTTTATTTTGACCTCAAAGCACACTTGAAGAGCAAAAACCACCTTAAAAAAAAATGTTCTAGCCCAGTGCTTCTCAAACTTTGATATGCATACAATCACCTGTAGATTCTGCTAGAATGCAGTAGGTTTGAGGGGAAGGGACCCGAGATTCTACATTTCTAACCAGTTCTCAGGAGATGCTGATGCTCCTGGACCACACCCCACTTGGAGTAGAGGCTCTAGCCTGGCCTGACTGTTTATATATTAAAATGCTGCCTCTCAGTCTTTGTCTCAAAGTCTTATTTGCTTATTTGGGTCTTATTTGCTATCATAGCTCTGCAGGCAGCAGTAAGGGATCTGTTTCTTATGTTGCCAATTTAGAGTCTATTGTCGTATCTCATGTTAGGATGGCCACTTTCATTGGGTCACATTATCTTTTAATGATCTCATTTGAGGCCAGCTATCAAAAACAGCTTATTTACCAGAGAAGACAAACTAGTTTGCCTATGGTTTGAGGCCACTGAGTCACTATCAAAAGGTTTTGTCCATCCTTTCTCAGATTTTTAGTATGCTTTTCATTTTGACATTGGAATGTGAACACAAGCTCTCCCTCTTATAACCATTCCATTCCACTGGAAGGTCGGAGCCCAGAACATGGTGAGACTGAATAAGCATAGCCTACTGTCATGTCATTGTCTCTCAGTATTCATTCAACAAACATCTACCGAAACCAGCCGGGTGCCTGACACTGTTTCTGGTGCTGGCCTTTTTTTTTTTTTTTTTTTTTAATATTTCATTTATTTATTTGACAGACAAAGATCACAAGGGCAGGCTCACTGCTGAGCAGAGAGCCTGATGCCGGGCTCAATCCCAGGACCCTGAGATCATGACCCTAGCAGAAGGCAGAGACTTTAACCACTGAGCCACCCTGTTGCTGGCTTTTGTTTATGTATTAACTTATTTTAGTCATTTCATCTTTACTATTCTTTTAAGATTTTATTTATTTGAGAGGGGTGGATGGGGAGAGGGAGCTGAGGGAGAGGGACAAGCAGACTTCATATTGAGTGTAGACCCCAACATGGGGCTTGATCCCATGATACCAACATCATGACTGAGCTGAAACCAAGAATCAGATACCTAACGGACTGAGCCACCCAGACACCTCTCAACTTTATTATTATTTTGTTACTGAAGTATGACTGAGATACAATGTTATATTAGTTTCAGGTATATAATATATTAATTACGTATTACTTGACATTCACCATAGTAAGTGTAGTCACCATTTGTTACCATATGACATTATTACAGTATTACTGACTATACTCCCTATGTTGTACTTTCCATCTCTGTGACTTATTTATCTCTATAAAGTTATACCTCTTAATCCCCTTCATCTCTCTTGCCCATCCTTCCTTAACATGACTCATTATCAGGGAAATCTAAGTCAAAGCCACAATGAGATATCAACTCACACCAGCCAGCATGGCTAGTACCAAGAAGACAAGTGTTGACAAGGATGTGGAGAAGAGGGAACCCTCAGGCTCTGTTGGTAGGCATGTAAATCAGTGCAGCCACTGTGGAAAACAGTATGGAGATTCTTCAAAAATTAAAAATAGAAATACTATATGATCCAGTAATTCCACTACTGGGTATCTTCCCAAAGAAAGTGAAACATTGCTTTAAAAAGATAGATACACTGGCAGTGGCTTTAGTCACCCTTAGAAACACCATGTCTAAGGTTACCATGATCCCAAACCCGAACTTACCAAAATGTTAAGACGACGCTCCAATGATTAATATATTTGTCAAGTACCTGACAGCACAGCCGCCAAGCAACATAAATCAGGCTTACTAGGGACAGATATTAAGCTCAGGCTTGGAAAGAGGTTCACAGATATCTTAGCTTCCGTCATTGCCTTCATGGGATGTACAAACAGTTTTTGGAAGACAGGGCACTTATACCAAAAGTAAGGGATAAGAACAGACAATATAGTTCATTCCACAAATATTTCTCTTTTTTTCTGTTTTATTTTTCTGGGTGTTTTTTGTTTTGCTTTGTTTTTTTTTGTTTGTTTGTTTTAGTGTGGGAAGGGCAGAGGGACAAAGAGAGAGAGAATCTTAAGCAGGCTCCATGCCCAGCACAGAGCCTGACTCGGGGCTTGATCTCAAAACACTGAGATCACAACCTGAGCCAAAATCAAGAGTCAGACACTTAACCAACTCAGCTACCCAGGCGCTCCTTCCACAAATATTTCTAGAATGCCCAGTGTGTGCAGGCACTGGGCTCACATTAGAGATATCACAGTGGAGGCTTCCACTTGGCCATCTACTTAGGAAAATGGAATGGTGAGAAGGAAGCACAGAATGATACAGGGGTACCAATAAGGGGTACCAGAGCTGGCCTTGAGAATTTAAGGAAGGCTTCCTAAAGGAAAAGGTATCTGAACTGAAAATTTAAAGACTAGTGGATGTTTGCCAAAAAAAGGATGAGAAGGGAGAGGTAAGGAGAGGCAAGAGTGTGCTGGTAGAAAGCAGGATTGCCAAGGCTGAACGTTGGGACAGCAGGCATTTGGGGACCTTCACTCAGTTCAGTAGGACTTCCATGTAGAGTCTGAGTAAGATGCTGCGATCAAAGAGTGGATTCAGAAGAGATAAGACCACAGTACATGAGGACAGATGATGAGGAACCTAAAGAAGCTTTGTTCCAAAGGCAATGGCAAACGACTGAAAAACAGACTGACAACCAAGAAATTGTCAACCCTCATTGAGCACATATTTTTTAGGGACCTACTTTCATCCAAGTACTGTGTTTGGGGCTGGGCAAATACTGCCCATACTTGCCCATACTGATGGGCAAGTTAGACACAGAACTCAGTTTCTCAGGAAAGAGAGACAAACCCATCGTTCTGATGCAAGATGATACGTCTGGCAACTGGGAAAGTACGAGATGCCATAGGGACACGTGGGTGGGACCCTCAGCCTAGTCTGAGGGTGGGAAGGAGGTCTAAGAAGGCCTTTGGAGTAGTGAAGCCATCTGAAGGATGGGGAGGTATAGCCATGCCAAGAAGAGCAGAGGAAGAAGCATGCATAAAGCCTCAAGAGAGAAGACAGATCTGGAGCATTAAAAGAACTTTCAGTGTTCTTGGAGTATAAAAAAAAACAAAGAATTGCAAGATGAGGCCAGAGAAAAAGCCACTGTAACAAGTTTGACCTTGAAGGAAGGAGGAACTAGGAAAGTGGGACATGACGCTCAGATCTCCATTTTAGAAACGGCACTTCGGTTTTGGAGGTCATGGGTGACAACTGTTCAGCAGACATCCATGGCCTACCTATTATAGGTGCTATTGTAGAAAAGACTGACACAGGCTGAAGACTGTGCCACAGGATGAGTAATGGGCGTCTGAATCATGCTATGGAGACCGCCTCTGCCAGCGTGAGTCAGGGAAGCCTCACAGAGGCTTCCTGCTAAGCTGTAAGAGTGTGTAGGAGTGCGCCCGGGCATGCTAGACAGAACAGCGGCTCTAAAGATGTGGTGTAGAAAGAGCATGGCCTGTCTGGACACTGGAGAGAACTCTAGAATCACTTGGTCACATTGTGGAGGTGCCCAAATAGGAGATTTGAGAAGGTCTGTAGACACATCTCATTGTGTCTTTGAGATTAGATATTTTGACTTGAGACTATAGCTTGAGGGGGAATCCCAGACTCCTTTGAGAATCTGAAGCTCTCTTCAGAAAAATGCACATGTGTGAAAAATGCGCATGTCAGTTCAGGGATTCAGAAATCGGCAGTTAAAATCCCTCTGCTACAAGCAGTGGGGAGCCCGGTGATCAGATCTGCACTGGTGAATGATCCTGGGGTGGGGCTGGAGAGACTGGAGGCAAAAAGATCAGTTAGATGGTTCTGGGTAGACACTGGGTCTGAAGCTGTGAAGGCCCAGGCCATGATGGCATCATGGGGAGAAAGAATCAGGCCCTATGGGAAAGGCATCAGGAGTGAGGATATGCCAGGATGTCGTGACCAACTGGATGGTGGACAGGAGTCAAAAATGAGTGACAGGAAAATGGTGCCATTGTCCCCAATATCCACTCTTTCCTTTCTCCTTAGCAATAAATCCTCAACTTGGAGCTGGACAAGTTGTCACCCAGAATACGCTATCTCCCAGCCTCCCTTGCAGCTTGATGTGGTCATGTATCTAAGTTCCGGCTACTGAGAGGTGAGCAAAGTGATGTGCACACACTCTGGCCCCTGCATTTACAGGGAAGGGAAATGCATTTCCCTCTTCCCACTGGCAGGACGGTGGTAGTAATTCATCTGGATCCATAAAGAAGAGGTCAATGCCCTAGGGGTCATAGAATAGAAAGTCATGAAAAGCTCAGTCCCCAACACGGAAAAGCCATCAGATCTGCTCTGGACTATTTTTCCCCCTTTGTTTGTGACCGTGAAATAATCCTTTTACTTGTTTAAGTCATTGTACATTTGGGTCTCTGTTGCAGTAGGGACTGGACAGATGCACTCAGTATCCCATGATAGGCTCAAAGGTCGAATCCACTCAAAGGTAGTGGATTTCAAGGAGGAAGACCTGGGAAGGCTTTTGGAAGGAGCATCCTTTCAATGGCTAGATATAATGTGTATCTCTTCACAGTACAGGTCCCGGTTCCATACCGACAGTGAAATCATCCGGCCCACACAGCCTTGCAGAAGGTGAGGTCTTAGGGGACGGCAGCAGATTCTTGAACACAAACTCTGTATCACAAGGTGGCTAGTCCTTAAGCAAGACGTGCTTATGAAGTGGCCTGGCATGAACTAGTGAATTTTCTAAGAAATCTGAATAAAGAAACATGCAGTTTCAGGCAAGAGCAGTGGGTCATGGTTAGAGAGTGAGAGAGAGAAGCCATGAGGTGGAATGAGGCATAAGGAGAGACCATCTGCATGCACAGAAGTCAAGGCAGGTTCAAAGCATGAGCCACCAAGAGCTATGCGCTGAGGAAAGATGGAGCATGAAGACAAGGGAAGCCGATTGGACACATACCTACAGACTGCCTGCCAGGCCCTCGTTTCCTAAGACCCTCCCCTTCCCCACCCCATCCTGCATCCACAGAACTGTAAGCAGGAGCTACTGAATTCCTACAAGAAAAACTGGCTCCTGGCCACCGAAGGATGGACATGGGATACTACCTGGGCCAATCAGGACTTTAAGGAATTATGGAGCTAGGATTTGGGAGACTCAGTCTTCTGGGTGTCTGGGTTATAACTCATAGATCTCAGAAGCTACTAGTGCCCAGATTCAGCCCAGTGGGTTGAGGACCAGATTCAGCTAGAAAGACTGAAGCAGACTTCCTGCTGGAAGCAGCAACTGCTGCCCCTTCCCGAAGACCCCAGTAGATACCCACACACCCCCACTTCAATGCCATGACGACCCGACTGGTTTTCTTGACCCCATCTCCGCTCCAGCCTCTGTAGCATGGTGTCTGAGCTCTCTTGGGTGTCGAATCCCAGCTGGACCACTTGGCCACTCAGGCTCTTAATCTGTAAACTGGGTAACACTGTTCCTCCTCTGTTCTTGTAAGTGGTTATTAGATAAAGTATCTGCACAGTGCTTGGCCTCTATGGCAGAACTCAGCATAGGGTAGAGTACATCCCCTTCCCCTGGCCACTTGATCCTTTTCTCCTAGACCTGGCCTCATAAAAATGGCAGCTTGCCTTCAGAAATTACTTAGAACTACCCAGGCATCAGTTTGAGGAGTGTTACATGAATCATTTATTCTTCAAAATAATCCTATGTAGGTATTAATATTATTTCTTTTGCTCATATGAAGAAACTAAAGCACAGAGAGGTTAAATCACTCATCCAGGAGTGCCTGCGTGGCTCAGCCATTTGTGTCTGACTCGATTTCAGCTCAGGTCATGATCTCAGGGTCCTGGCATCAAACCCTATGTCGGGCTCCCTGCTTAGTGGAGAGTCTGCTGGAGATTCTCTCTTTTTCCCTCTGCCCCTTCCCCTGCTAACACTTATGCGCTCTCTCTCTCTCTCTCTCAAATAAATAAATAAATAAATAAATAAATAAATAAATCCTTAAAAAGAAATACTCCAGGGACGTCTGGGTGGCTCAGTTGGTTGGACGACTACCTTCGGCTCAGGTCATGATCCTGGACTCTCAGGATCGAGTCCCGCATCGGGCTCTCAGCTCCACGGGGAGTCTGCTTCTCTCTCTGACCTTCTCCTCACTCATGCTCTGTCGCACTTTCTCTCTCTCAAATAAATAAATAAATAAATATTTAAAAAAAAGAAAAAAGAAAAAAGAAATACTCCATGGTGCGCCTGAGTGGCTCAGTGGGTTAAGCGTCTGCTTTCAGCTCAGGTCATGGTCCCAGGGTCCTGGGATCCAGCCCCGCATCGGGCTCTCTGCTCAGCAGGGAGCCTGCTCCCCCCACCTCCACCTGCCTCTCTGCCTACTTGTGATCTCTCTGTCAAATAAATAAATAAAATCTTAAAAACAAACAAACAAACAAACAAAAAAATAACCCACTCCATCCAAGGCTGCACAGCTAGTAAACAGGAGATCTGGGATTTCAAGCCAGGAGTTCTGGCTCTGGAACTCTTTTTGCTTCCTTGCCAGTGACCCAGGCTGGGGAGGGGTGCCAAGCAGCAGGAGGTGGACACTGCAGAGGAAACAAAGCTGCTTCGGAGAGCCAGTGTTTAGTCAGTGGCTGACCTGCAGGTCTTCCTGGGTCGCCCCAGGACAAAGGAGACAAATTGGCAGAGTGCCTGGGACTAGAACAGCTCAGGGGGGCAGGGAGGGGGGAGGGCTGGCGTCCCGTGTACTCAGCATTCCCGTGTACTCAGAAGCACTCAGACCTGCCTTCTGTCCAGGGTGCAGAGGGACTGAACCCCACATTGACTGAACTGTCCTTTAGTAGGTAATTCCTTACAGTTCCAGATCTATTCCTTTACCTGCCCTCATCCTAGAGAGAGATGGGTCTGGACCAGAGGGAGCCTGGCCAGTGTCTGAGGGGGTCCCACCTGCTCTCCTCTCTACCCCAGCTCCACTTCCTATACCCCATCCTGCTTCCATGTTCAGTGAAGTCCTGGTAGCAACTCGGGGCCTTTGCTTTAAAACATACAGAAGCATTCCACTGTTCAGTGGAGGACAGGAGAGACTTCTCCAATCTTTCGTTGCCTTAGAAGTGAGGAAATTTCCATTCTTCTCCAGAAAGGAAAATGACAGGTAGAAACTACATCCTCTCTTCCATTATCCCAGTAGTTAGATCCAGAGCAAGACTGGGACAAAGCTCAGACTCTGTCTCTGTTCTGGCCGCCTATAGAGAGGGCTCACGCTCTTGACTCCCACCCTTTAGTGGCTCAGAGAGGCAAGCCTGGCTCCGGCGGGGACTGAAGTTCGGAACACCAATTCTCATGTGTGTGTATGGGGGGGGTCCCCCACATCCAAGCAATTCTTGGACACCCAGCTGGTGTCCTCCCATTCAGTTCAACTCTGACACCATGTCCCCAAAGAGAGCATGAGATTCCACAGGTAAGGGCTCAGTCCTCCAAGACTGCCCCCTCCCCACTTCACATGCCAGTCACAAACCCAAGTTGTCATCTGTGCTTCCTACGCACTCCCTATAGACTAGAGGTTCCAATGGCCCCCTCTTTGGATGCAGTAAATTTGCTAGGGCAGCTCTCAGAACTCGGAGAAACATCTTACTTATTGTATTGTTGCCAGTGACCAAGGCACAAGCGCCCTTGACCCTGCCCCAAAGGACAGAGTCTGGCCACAATCCAAAGGCAAAGAGACAAGTGGTGGTGCAACAGGAAAGGAGTTTATTTCAGTGAGGCCAACACTGGAAAGAGAGTGGACTAATGTCCCAAGAACTGTCGTCAAGGTGCTGAGAATACATCTAAGTTCATATAGGAAAAACGTGGAACAAAGACTGGTGAGTACATGCACCTAAGCAGCAAAGGTCAGGTTGATCACTGGCAAGAGGTCAATCACAGAGGGTCTTGCTGGCATCAAAGCTGTCATTATTGCCTGGGGAGTAGTTTCAGTGCCCATCACAGGACATTTTGCCTGTTGGGTCCCTTGCTGGAGTGAACAGATAAACTGGAGGGAAAAACAAAGTGATGAAGAAGAACAGGTTGAAGGCAAATGGAGCCAGTCAGGGCAATGACCGGGTGGGTCCTCCTCCAAATCCCCACTGTCAAGTCACTGTCAAGTCACTGTCAAGTCACCATTCCATTTCAAAGGAAGGAGAAGGGAGGCTGGTCATTTCTTCTGCAAACTACTTCCTGCTGCCTGGGGATGACGCAGAAATATTGGAATGACAGACTTTGACAGGTAAGAGAACTTTGTTTCTTGAGATCCTCCTGAGATGGACAGCAAAGAGATACTTAAAATGTCGTATCGGGGGGGGGGGTCACTGAATGACAGGCATTAAGAAGGGCATGTGATATAATGAGCATGGGGTGTTATATACAACTAATGAATCACTGAACTCTACCTCTGAAACTAATAATGTATGTTAACTGAATTTAAGGTTTTTTTTTGTTTTTTTGTTTTTTTAAATTTTATTTATTTCTTTGACAGAGACAGATCACAAGTAGGCAGAGAGAGGAGGAAGCAAGCTCCCTGCTGAGCAGAGAGCCCGATGCGGGACTCGATCCCAGGACCCTGAGATCATGACCTGAGCCGAAGGCAGAGGCTTTAACCCACTGAGCCACCCAGGCGCCCCTAACTGAATTTAAGTTTAAAAAAAAAAAAAAAAAAAAAGACCTCCTATGGGAGTTGTCATCCACTCAAACGGTTTTGAGTCCTGCCAAGAGTCATTGTCTAGAGTTGCCTTCCTAATGCAGATGTGATGAGTCCACAGTTGAACACCTGCACGTTTTAGAAGCGTAGGAGTAGTGAGAAGCATATGGTAAGAACCTGTCCATTTTTCAATTAACTCAACTCCTGGTCCTTGGTTATTCCAAGCCTTTAGGACCCAGTCTTCTGGCTGGAAAGTGTGCAGTGGCTCCTCAGGAAATGGTTTAGTCTTAGAAAAGGCAAACTCATGGACAGATGTCAAAATTTAACTCAGTTGCTAAACATATTATTTAATTCCATTGTCATGTTTTAAGTAGGGGCAAATACCCGCTTCTCAAGTCTGAAATGGTTTCCATATATAATTTCATAAGGGCTTCAATAGAGCCCTTCTTCTAGGGGCCAACCTTCCACAGAGGAGGCCACAGAAGTGCCATTTCCAAAGTCAGGCCAGTCTCTTGGCACGGGTCAGCCAGGGCTTTCTTTAAAGCACGGTTCATCTTTTGTTTAACTGTTGATGGGAGAGGGGGGAGTGGTTCCTAAACACAAATTGTTTAAGAAGCACTGTTGTACCTAATGTCATCGCACACATCACAATGCATTTTATCTTTTTAAATCTCTCTTCCCAATTAAGCTATGGACTAAGGGCAAGCAGGGAGACTTTGTATTTCTTCAGCTTTTAATTCTCCTTGCCTAGCTTCTGACTTGACAATGAGTAGACAACAATAAATTGAATTAATGCGCAGGCCCTGGCTGGGTCACCTAGGACCTGGGACCATGTATGTTGAATGTTAAGACCAAGGACAAATCCCCCTTGTCCAAAGTCAGAATGAGTTCTAGAACGTGGGGAGAGGCTAAGATGAGAGATGAGATTGTTACATGCCGCCTTCCCCCAAAGTACCACCAGAACAACAGGTTGATAAGACATGGCTGAGTTCCTTCTCTCGAGAAGACTCAGTCTTCCTAGCATCGGAAAGAGGGGAGAGCAAAGTAGGGAATCCTAGGAGGTTCTGGAGTTTGGGTGAAGGCAGTTCAGCACTTTTTTAGTCAAGGATTTGATGAGGATTTGGTTAAGGATCATAATATAATAGCTTAAGTTTGGTGCCCACAGCAAGGGGATCAAAAGGTCTTGGGAATTAAATTTGTCACTTGGTGTTTTCTGCTATTTCAAGGTATTTCAACTTTTATCTTCTGGGTCAGTTTTCTGAAATAGTCAATTTCCATTGCTGAAGATGGAACAGGAGAGTCGTGTGAATGCCGAGAGTGGCTGTGTGTGCGGAGATGGTGTCAGCTCTCAGAACTCAGGAGGCCCAACTGAGCGGGGAGAGAGCTGGAGACATTCAGAGCTGATGGGCCCAGACACCTACAAATTTCTCCTCAAGACACTATCAAATAATCCAGCAACAGGAAACTGCCGTCCCTCCTAACACAATAACGCCATCTGCTCAGCAGATACTGATTTCTAGTCAGTGGTCTTATGGGAAGCTATTTGGTCTTTCTTCTCTACTTCCCCTCTTCCTCTGACACTGGTTTACCCTTAACTCAATTACTAGGCTAGAAGAAGTGCTTAAAATCTTTTCATCCAGAGCCTACCATGGTTTGTATGAGCATTTCCAGGGGGCTACTCACATATGACCGCACCCGTGACCTTCTCAACGCCCTCCTGGTCCAGGGGCAGTCCGGAAGTAAGAGGCCTGCCTGCAGCTTCCAAAGTGATTACTCTGCAGCAGACATCAGGCCAAATGAGCCAGCCAGCGGGGGTGAATGCTGATGCACATTAGAAAGGTCAAGAAATGCGGGGAGCATCCAGCTTCTGCTTGGGAGACACGGCCGCATCTGGCCCAGACAAGAAGACCTAATCTAATTTCTAAACAGGAAGAACATAACTCCCTGGGATGGAACAGGCCTGATTTGCCTAGAAACTCAAGGGCAGTAGGAAGTTGGGGGTGGCTAACATTTACTGAGGACCTGTAGAGCATTTTTTTAAACACAGCATTTTATGGAGAAGCTTAGCATATCCAGAATCTTTGAAAACTGGTCATATTTTCACTAACTGAGGTGGAGAAGGACCAAAACAGAGGCAGTCTCTTCTGTTTAAAGGAAATTTGTAGCAAACTTTCTGAAATGAAGGAAGCATTCCCTGTTTTTGTTTTATTTTGATCCAGCTGACCGCTCCTTGACAGTCTATCACCCAAAAGAAGGTAACAGTCAGTATTTTCCACCAGAGGCATGCTACCCAATGAGGTGAGGTGAGATCTGACCTCCTGGTCTCAGCCACATCAACATCCTCTCACCTCATTTGTTAATTGTGAATAAAAGAAAAAGATGTGAAAGAGCAAAGAGCCCATTCTTTCTGGAACCTACATCCCATCAAGTGCTGCTCTGTAACACTCACTCACTCATTCATTTAGAATTGGGAATGAGGGGTTACTTAAAAAAAAAAATTATTTGGGGCACCTGGCTGGCTTAGTGAGTAGAGTATGCAACTCTTGACCTCAGGGTTGAGAGTTCAAATCTCACGTTGGGCAGAGTTTACTTTAAAAAAAAAATGTAGACTTGGGATGCCTGGGTGGCACAGTTGGTTAAGCGTCTGCCTTCAGCTCAGGTCATGATCCAAGAGTCCTGGGATCAAGCCCCTCCCCCCAATCCACATCCAGCTCCCTGCTCAGTGGGAAGTCTGTTTCTCCCTTTCCTGCTCCCCCTGCCTCTCTATCTCTGACAAATATATAAATAAACTCTTTAAAAAATTAAACATATTGGGGCACCTGGGTGGCTCAGTGGGTTAAGCCGCTGCCTTCGGCTCAGGTCATGATCCCAGGGTCCTGGGATCAAGTCCCACATCGGGCTCTCTGCTCGGCAGGGAGCCTGCTTCTTCCTCTCTTTCAGCCTGCCTCTCTGCCTACTTGTGATCTCTGTCTGTCAAATAAATAAATAAAATCTTAAAAAAAAAAATTAAACATATAAAGATTATGTTAAAAAGTCTCTTTTAAAAACAACATAGAGGGGCACCTGGGTGGCTCAGTGGTTAAAGCCTCTGCCTTCAGCTGAGATCATGATCCCAGGGTCCTGGGATCGAGCCCCCCATCAGGCTCTCGCTCAGCAGGAGCAGGGAGCCTGCTTCCTCCTCTCTCTGTCTGCCTCTCTGCCTACTTGTGATCTCTCTGTCAAATAAATAAATAAAATCTTAAAAAAAAAGAGAGAAGAGAAAAAATAAAAACAACATAGACTTGGGAATGAGGGACGTATTCTATTATTCCTCTACACACTACAGATTTGGTTTCTGGCTTCTAGGATTTTTTTTGTTTATTTTTGTTTTTCTTTAAAATGGAAAGTTGAGGGGCACCTGGGTGGCCCAGTCATTAAGCATCTGCCTTCGGCTCAGGTCATAATCCCAGGGTCCTGGGATCGAACTCCACATGGGGCTCTCTGCTCAGCAGGGAGCCTGCTTCCCCCTCTTTCTGCCTGCCTCTCTGCCTGCTTATGATCTCTGTCAAATAAATAAATAAAATCTTTAAAAAAAAAAAATATATATATATATATATATAAATAAATAGAATGGAAAGTTGATTTGCTCAGTACACCAAATAGGAAGTAAGCACTGTCGTGACAAATACACAGAAGTATGCAAACCGACATAAAACAGTAATTTAGTTTAAATGAAAGACAACCTTTTTAAATGTTATGACAACATATTCCCCAGAATCTTTTCTTCAGCTAATTTAACTATACGTTTAATAAAATGAAGGATAAAGGATTAAATGGAAGTTAGCTTGTGTGTTTTAAAAACAAAACTCCAACTCTATCAATCCATGACAGTTAAATACTATAATTTCCCAAATAAAGGCAAAACAAGAGGAAGGAGTTAGTGGCCTTTTCTGCTTAACAGTCCAGAGGAAAGTGGTTACTACTAATATAGCAGGCAAACTGTTAACACTGACCGATCTAGAACATAGTATTGTACTGAATTTCAGTCTCAAATTGTGCTAAATGCTTATTATCATTAGTATGGCTCACTTTGGTCCATGATATGGTTAATTGCCAAGACAGATGCCCATTTGTTACAGAAATACATAGATTAAATTAAATTTGATATTCTTCTGTTAAAAAAAAAAGCTGGGTCTATTTCCACACAGAAAGGCAGCTTTTTCCCAGGAAGAATTTACAGGAAGTAGTTTGCACCAGGTAATATGAGGCTGTCTACCACAACGTGCTGGGTCAAACTGAGGGAAGGAATATTTTAAAGTGTCATCTAATTCCATGATAGCACCCTGGTTCCCACAACAGTAACAGTAAGTAACTGGGTGCACTTTCCAAAATGGTAACCACTGTGCGCCTGGGTGGCTCAGTCATTAAGCATCTGCCTTCAGCTCAGGTCATGATCCCAGGGATCAAGACCCATGTCAGGCTCCCTGCTCAGCGGGAAGCCTGCTTCTCCCACTCCCACTCCCCCTGCTTACGTTCCCTCTCTTGCCGTGTCTCTTCCTGTCAAATAAATAAAATCTTTAAAAAGCAAAAAAAAAAGGCAACCACATTCTGATCATGACACCAGCTGTATTCTTCGATGACAAGTTGGTGAGCTCAAGAAACCAGTGTGAGACCATGGGCATGGTCAAATGTTTCAGAAATGTCTTGTCCAAACATAGAGCCAGTTCTAGGTGGTGAACTATCCTATCTCACCCACCACGATCACCTGATCTGCCCACTACAGATCACACACTGGACCTTTCCTGTGGAACTTCTTGTAAATGATTCGAGGCTCCTCTATGATCCAGTGTATCTAGGAAGGGAGAGAGGCCACCATGAAGGTTGAATATCTGTCCATCTACTAGTGCCGTAAGTGGAGGATAATCAAATAGATCTGTAAAATATTTCCACACTTTGGCATTTCCATGCTTTCACAGACATTCATCATAAAAGCCATATACTTGGGTAACTCATCGACTCTCATGGTTTCCTCCCAATATTGTAATGCATTCTAGGTAACACACCTTTAAGACCACAAGGAGAGTCACAGTCTCCAATTAGGATAGCTTATGTCTACACTGTCTCCCATAGATAGATAGTTTGTACCTGGTGATTTTCTACCAATTTTAAAGAGTTCCATGAGATCATGGAATTGACCATGCACATCTCCACGCAGTGGAACGAGACAATGAACCTCTTGCACTTCTGATTCTTTTGTTAAAATTTCCTTAGCCTTTCTGCACAGCACTGCACATCGTTCTCATTAAGCTATTTATCATCGTTCAGCTGCTCAGCCCCTTGGTGCAGCTCCTTGGGGAACACCTAGTTGTCCATGGCAGCTAGATTCCCTTCCCCAACGCCTCCTTCCTCCTTCAAGCCCTGGGTACCATTCCCTTCTCCAGCTGCTGCCAGCTCCCTGGCAGTGGACCCCTTGTACCACCCAAGGTCAGCCTGGAGGGAGGAGGCTGCGTGATGGGGGAGGGAGTGGGTGAAGAATGCGGCAGGTTAGGTGGCATTCCAGAGTGAAGCAAGGATCTTCAGCAAATCACCGGTAGGGTGCTAACCACCTGCTACCCTCACGGCCTCTCCCTCAGGCTCCCCGTTTTTTGAGCAAATGCCAGGACCAGCATTTCATCCTCTAGCCAACACAAACATGAAAAGATGCTCAGTATCACGTACCATCGGGGAAATGCAAATCTAAACTATAATAAGTTATCATCTCACACCTCTCAGAATGGCTAAAATCAACTTAAGAAATAAGCGTTGGGTAGGATGTGGAGAAAGAGGAACCCTCCCTCACTGTTGGTGGGAGTGCAAACTGGTGTGGCCACCATGGTAAACAGTATGGAGGTTCCTCAAAAGATTAAAAAGAGAACTACCTTAAGATCCAGTAACTGCACTACTGGATATTTACCTAAAAAATACAAAAACATGAATTCAAAGAGACACAAATGCCCTTATGTTTACAGCGGTATTATTTACAATAGCCAAATTATGGAAGCAGCCCAAGTATCCATCAAAAGATGGATAAAGGAGATATGGGATATAGACAATGGAATATTACTCAGTCATAAAAAATAACGAGATCTTGCCATTTGCAACAACATGGATGGCTCTAGAATGTATAATGCTAAGTGAAGTTAAGTCAAAGAAAGACAAATGCCATGATTTCACACATATGTGGAATGTAAGAAACACAACAAATGAGCAAAGGGGGAAAAGAGGGGGAGAGAGAGAGAGAAAGAGATAAACAAGAAATAGACTCTCCACTTTAGAGAACAAACTGATGATTACCAGAGGGGAGGGTGTGGGGATGGGTGAAACACATCATGGGGATTAAGCACTGATGTGATGAGCACCGGGTGTCGAACGGACTGTAGAATCACTATACTGTACACCTGAAACTAACACAGCACCGAATGTTAGCTACACTGGAATTAAGATTTAAAAAGTTGATGAAAACAAAAGATTTCATCCTCAACTCTTCTTCTTTTCCCTTCCCCCTCAGAACCCTCAGGGCTTCCGTGATTACTTTCATACAAGTCACTTCCACTCCTAAAATTCTTTCCCCACCCTCCAGAGTGCTGTTCATCCCACCCGACTTTGAGCACTGACCATGCGGAAGGGTCAGTTGGACATCCTACCCTAGCACCTGGAAAGGGAAATAAAGACACAATAAAGTTAAAATTAGAAATTAATGATGAAGGGGCGCCTGGGAAAGGGTGTTAAGAGTGGAAGTGATCCCGATGAAAGTAACTACAGAAGTCCTGAGGGTTCCTAAGAGAGAAGGGAAAGGAAGAGTTGAGGATGAAACCCTTTTTAAAAAGGTTTTTTAAAAATTTCTCTCTCTCTCAAAATCTTTAAAAACAATAAATTGATGATTAAGAAAATAAAAAAAAGAACTTATAAATCTATAAATCTTGTAAATCAGCTAGATCACTGAACAATATAGGTGTCACTAGCTAGCCTTACAGATGAAACAAGGAAGAGAGCACAAAAACACAAATTTAGGAAAGGGAAACGTGCCCATATACAGAGGAAATAGAGATAAGTATGAGACCATTATATACCACTATAATCTAAAACATTTGAAAATCCTAATAAAAACTGATGATCTTCAATGAAAATACCTTTCCCCAAATTGGGTTGGAAACACATGGAAGTAAACAGATAAATAACATGTAGAAATAAAGACAATTCTCCTCCAATACTCGAGTCCCAGATCACTCCATATGTGACTCTTTAAAAATTGAATAAACAGATTTGTTGACGCTGTTTAAACTACTCAAGAGCACAGAGAAATAAAGGAAATAAATACCTTAATTTACACAACTGGCAAATGACTGATCTGAGAACCTAATAAACACAAAACTGCAGACTGGTTTTACTTGTAAAGAGTTAAAAGAAATTTTAAATAAATAAATATATATACACACACACACACACACACACACACACACACACATACACCAACCACATATAAATTGTATATATCAAATCAAACCAGCAGTACATTAAAAGAATAACACACCAAGACCAAGTAAAGTTCATTTCAGGAATCAAGGAATCCAAGGATGATTCCATATTAGGAAATTTAGTAATATAAGTTAATTTTAAGTAAGTCAAGAAAGAAATTACAATTGCCTTTACTATTAAAAATGCACTTACTGGGGTGCCTGGGTGGCTCAGTGAGTTAAAGCCTCTGCCTTTGGCTATGATCCCAGTGTCATAATCCCAGGGTCCTGGGATCGAGCCCCACATCGGGCTCTCTGCTCCGCGGAGAGCCTGCTTCCTCCTCTCTCTTCCTGCCTGCCTCTCTGCCTACTTGTGATCTGTCTGTCAAATAAATAAATAAAATCTTTTTTTTTTTAAATGCACTTACTAAAATTTGTATACCCACTCCTCCTTATAAACCTCTTAATAAAATGAAAATGGAGGTTGTGGGTTTGAACCCCACACTGGCTGTAGACATTACTTAAAAAGAAAATCCTTAAAAAAATGAAAATAAAAAGTATTCCTTTATTTTAATGAAGATAGTTCTCAGAACCAAAACCCAAACATGTTTCATGTTTTTAGTAAAACATGCTTTTAGTAAAACACTAAAAGCATTTCTGATCAGATCGGGTCCAAGAGAGGACCTAACAGTACCACTGTTACTGACTATTGTTCTAGAAGTTCCTGCCAAGGCAATTAGACAAGGACTGAATTAAAATGTATAATTAATAGAAAGGAGGTTGCAATACTGTCATTATTTACAGAGCATATGATTACACATCTGGGGGAGAAAAAAAACACCCAACTTAAACCTACTAGAAAGATAGGTGAATAAAGAGATTATTTAAAAACTGACATTAGGGGCACCTAGGTGGCTCTGTTGATTAAACATCCAAGTCTTGGTTTTGGCTCAGATCATGATTTCAGGGTTTTAAGATCGAGCACCATTTCTGGCTCTGTGCTAGGTGTGGAGCATGCTTAAGATTCTCTCTCCCTCTGCCCCTCCTTCCACTTTCTCCCACTCTTAAAAAAATTAATATAAAAAGCAGTATTTTATTAAAAATAACTTCTAGTTAAAAATTTAGGCCATAATTATATGATCTCTCTGATATGAGGAATTTGAGAAGCAGGGTGGGTGGTTGTGGGGAGTAGGAGGGGAAAAAAATGAAACAAGATGGGACCAGGGAGGGAGATAAACCAGAAGAGACACTTAATCTCAGGAAACAAACTGGGGGTTGTTGAGGGATAGGGGGTGGGCAGGGAGGGATGGACATTGGGGAGGGTTTGTGCTATGGTGAGTGCTGTGAATTATGTAAGACTGATGAATCAAAGACCTATATATCCCAGGGCAAATAATACATTATATGCTTAAAAAAAAAAAAAAAAACCTATGGAGAAAAATTTAGGTCATGATTGGAGATTGAGCATATTCTAAAATATTTTATATGCTTAATACATAAAAATGTTAGCTAGAATATTTAAACCATTTGAGTATTAAAATACTTTAATACAGGTGTCTAAAAGGGGGTTCAGATATATAGAGTAGTATTTGAGGTTGTATAGCCCATGAACGGACCTGAGAGGAATACAGGCCGTAGGGACTGGAGTTAAACATGTCCACAAGCCTGGCATTTAATGAGAAGCTGCATCTGCTGCTGATCCACAAAGGGATGTCTGAACGTCCTTCCATTAGCCCAAGTTCTTAGCTAGAAGATAGAGTTAGCCTTCCCACATTAGAACCATACAACTGGAATTCTGAGTCCATACTCAGAATGAGTATGCGGGGCCCGCATTCTCAGGGTGGCAAACCCCAAGCCAATCCACTAACACAAAAAATGATCTAGAATCAGGGAACCAAAACAGAACCTGAGCAGAAGCCACCAAATGGAAACCTCCACAAACCAAGTCAGGTAAGGACAACATCTCTTGAGCAAAAATCTTAATGCATGGGAAGCAAGTCCAAGGCCATTGAAGTGGAATCCACATACTTAAGTAGGAGAACTCACTCCTAAAGTAAAGCTCTTAGAACAATCTAAAGGAGGTTAAAACAAATACACATAAACAATGAACTCTGGAACACTAAAAAGAAATTTGGAAAAAAAAAAAAAGGAAAAAAATTAAAAAACAAAACAAATACACTCAGGATATTTGAAGAAAGAGTAGCACCATTAAATGTAAACAGGAAAAAGGTGACTCTCCTATCAGCAGGACTCAAGCCAATAAGGTTTCCAGCCTAGCTTGCTCGGCCAGAGTCTGTTCTCTATAACCATCTCTCTGGAACACAAATGGGACGATGGACTCTGCTGTGACACTTCCCTTGTCTTCACTTCTAGCTCTGGCTCCATGAGATGGAATCAAGGCTGAGCAGGAAGGAGAGAAAAAGACACAGGGAAGCTGTGGAGAGAGAAGTGTATGATCACATGGGGGCAGAGACAAAGTCATTACCCAAGAAAGTTGAGCACTTCCCCCAACACTTCAGACACTCATTTTTTTTGTGCTGGTAGCACAGGTTAAGAGTATGGACATTCTGTTTTCAGGATCTACTTTTTTTTAAATGCTTGTCTAGGAAACTGAGAGCTTATCATTATTAGATCCCACTTGGCTAGGCTTCTGGTGCACCAAAGGGCTATTGTCTTCCATGTCTGCAACTTGCCAGGCTGGAGCCAATCCTGAACTCCGACAGCACTTAAAAAGCTCCAGTCAAGATGGGGTGCCTGGATGGCTCAGCTGGTTAAGTGACTGTCTGCCTTCAGCTCAGGTCATGATCCTGGAGTCCTGGGATCGAGTCCCGCCTCAGGCTCCCAGCTCGGCAGGGTCTGCTTCTCCCTGGCTGGCTCCGTCAGCAGAACATGTGACTCTTGATCTTGGGGGTTGTGAGTTTGAGCCCCATGTTGGGGGTAAGAAGTCACTCTAAAAAAAAAAAAAAGAAGTAGCAGCAGTTCCAGCCAAGTACCCTGCTGTCAATAAGGGACCATCAATTTTCTAGGTCTCGCCAATGTGGCCCTTCAATCAGTGAGTGCCTGCCTCCAGCCTGGGGTTGAGGAGAGTAAAAAGGGCTGCAGTATGTCTTACGCATCAGAGACCAGAGACTGCTTCCTGGAGGAGGCAACATCAACTGCTTAAGTGGAAGGCATTTCTAGGTGATAATGGGGAAAAGAGCTTTAAAGGTTGTGGGAGCAGCCAGTGGGCAGAGCAGAAGGAAAATAATACAGAGAACTGCCAGTCAAGAGAGGCTGGATGGGGAAGTGTAATGCGAGAAGGGAGAAACCAATTACAGTCTCTCAAATATCTCCGTTACCTTAAATTAATTTTTAGACTTGTTCTGGCTGTCTCTTCAGCACATATTATTTTTTTAAATTAAAATTTCCCTAATTAGACGATAAATTCTTGGACGGCAGAGTTGGACATAGTATCTTTCTTCCCAGCAGAGACCCGGCTATGTCTGGAGAGACCAACTGCCAGGCATCCAGGCTCAAAGCTGGCATCACTGAACGCAGGAACAGATGATGATGATTAAGGTCGCTGAAGACTGTAAGCTTCCTGGCCCTGGTGCACCTGGGCTCTGCTTGGAACACAGATGCTTCTGGTCCAAGGGCCCTGACCGAGGCGAGAGGGGCTCTGGGGCTTGAGGGGGTAGGACCACACCCCCGTCGCTCTGCGTGAAACAGCAAGATTCTTGCTTTTGAGCTCACTCCTTGCATCCAGTTGTTGCTCTGTTCATTTCTTGACAGGTTGCTTGCAGAGTTCGTAATTTTTCAAAGAGTGGATCTGGGGAGGATCCCACGTGTTCTTGAGAACAATTTAATTTTGTGTTTCAATTCAGAGAGGATGAGGGGGAATAAAAAGACTCCTACAAGCATCTTCTAGGATCTCTGCCTCAGTGATAGAGATGCTTCTGTCTTGGCACTCTGAGGGAAGGAAGGTTTCCTGGTCGGTTTGAAGACAGAAATGCCCCGTGAGAATTAGGTCTCTCCCAAAGACAGGCAGGAAGTTCTAGAAAGCCTGTTCATAATCATGCTGTGAGCAACTATTAAGTTCCAGAAGAACACCACCACTGTGGCTATGGCTCTATTAAATGTTTTTAATTTCCCTGGTTCCACAGCTTTCTTTGTAATTCAGATGTAAGTCTGTTTCCATTTCCTAGTTGCGGAAGAGCTCTAAGCCCAAGGAGTTTAAATAAGCTCAAAGCTTACATAAGTCACTTTATAACAGAAAATTTTGTAATTTTTTTTTTCTTTCAAAGTCAAGGAAATCTGTGAGGGCTTCAAGGAGAGGATAGTGCTGCTGCTGGGACTTTGCATAACTGGCTGGTTTCTGGGCCTGAGCCGGGGCAGCCACCTGGCCTGGCTGCCCACGCATCATGTCACCTTGACCGTTCCATTCCCCACATCTCTGCATGGACCTCAGCTGCAAACCCCCTAGACTGGGGCATCGGGCCCGCCAACTCTGCATCGCGGAGACCACAGCTTCTTTCTTCTCTGTGGCCTGTCCCTACTCGGCTGCAGTGGCGGAATGCCAAGTGTTCTCTCCATTCCAGGCTATTGTTAATGTTACAGCTCGTTTTGGTTAGCAGCCCCCCCTCTTCTACAAAACAGGAGGACTGGAAAACTTGGCCTCTCCCAATTTGCAAGTCCAAATTTTGTTTGGATAGCCTGTTAGCATGAACAAAAAGATGCTGCTCATCTCGTTATTATTTTTTTTTAAGATTTTATTTATTTATTTGACAGAGATCAAAAGTAGGCAGAGAGGCTGGCAGAGAGAGAGGGGGAAGCAGGCTCACCCCCAAGCAGACAGCCTGATGCGGGGCTCCATCCCATGACCCTGGGATCATGACCTGAGCCGAAGGCAGAGGCTCTAACCCACAGAGCCACCCAGGCGCCCCCCCCATCTCATTATTAACTGCAGATGGGACCAGCCAGCTTTTGCCGAATGAACTGTACTCAGAAGATTCAGAATTTTAAGAAATGATTCACCCATTGAAAAAAGACTGAAAAAACGAAGGCAGCCAAGAAATTTTCAGAGAAGTGATGAGCACTCATCATCTCTATAGTACCCACCTGGATGCTCTAAGTTATTTGAGCATCAGGTTTATTCTAAAAGCTCTGGAGTAGACAGGAATGCTGCTTGTTTAGTAATTTCTACACCCAACGTGGGGCTCAAATTGGTGACCCTGAGATCAAGAGTCACATGCTCTTCTGACTGAGCAAGCCAGGGGCCCCCAGAGTGCTGCTTGCTTAGATCTATTTAAAGGACTGCTAACCAAAATGATCTATTTAAAGGAGTGCTGCTTGCTTAGGTCCATTTAAAGGAGTTCTGATGAATACTGGGGGTCATCTAGACTTGCCTGAAACTTCAACTTTGTGCCTATAAAGATTACAGCACAGTCTTTCATGTTTCAAATATATTATAGAGTACTCTTGCTTATTTGACTCTTTAAACCTTACAATATGTAACCACCAGAAAGGGCTAATGATCTTGGTACCAAATAAGAAAAAAAAAATTCACAAGGGTTTCCACTTCTCAATTGTCATATTATCTCAAAAGTTGAAATAAGATGATCTACCACTACTGTTCTTCTAACTGTCCAGCATATTAGCAATTGCCCCGTGTGGTTAGGAGGCTGAATAATTCTTTAGACTTTCTGCTAGAATTAGGGTGTCATCATGACTGGGTGGCGAACTTAGCACAAGAAGGTAAGTGTCAAGGGACGATGTCATCATTTTTTTGCTAAGTCTTAGTTTTGATGATTAAAAACCAATTCTGCATAAAACCAAAATGAGTGAGAGATAGAAAAGGAAAAGTCATGCACTATCTTAATACTGGGAAACACTAGGGTAGGACATCTATTTACCAGTACAAGGGCCCAAGGTTTTGTACTTCCTTTGAAGAACTTAAGCTAGTAAAATCTGTGGCTTTGACACATGGACCAAATTATTTACCTTGGGGTGGGAGGGGCAGCAAATCTGCATGGCTCCTCAGAAAACTTTCCTCAATCTGGAAACCATCAGCTTAAACTAAGAAGTTTGGCCTTTGGCTTCAAAGTGGAAACCTTAAAAGACAAGACTGTATGAAGAATCCAGCCTGCGGGGTGATAGAACCCCACCAAATGAGAATGCTCCCTAGTACATCACCTTGAGGCATTCTGTTGTTTCTAACTCGGTGTCCTTTTTTTTTTTTTTTTTTAAACCATTTTACATCAAAACAACTTTCTTAATTGAGACATAATTGGCACATAATGTTGTGTATAAGTTTAAGGTGTATATCAGGTGTGTGTTACTTCTAACTAAAGGTAAAAGTGATTTTCCTGTATTTAAATTGTGTCTTTTTTTTTATGGTGTCACCTTCTCCCTGTTAAATTTTAACTAATTCCTCCTTTACCTAATACTTTCTCATTTAATTCCATCTTTTAAAAATTCACCACCGGGGTGCCTGGGTGGCCCAGTCAGTTGAATGTCCAACTCTTGATTTTGGCTTAGTTGTGGTCTTGGGGTCAGGGGTCATGGGGTCAAGCCCCACATTGGGTGGAGTCTATTTGTCCCCATATGCACAAGCACATACTCACTCTTTCACAGAAATAAAATCTTAAAAAAAAAATAAAGTTCACCACCGAAGTCTTTTAGCATAGTTTTGATCATGACATCCCCCTAAATATAACCTTTCAAAACTCCCAGTTTGCAGTAAATCAAAATGGCTCACCTCATCTCTACAGCAAGAGTATAAATGGAGGCCCACACATCCTACCTTAACATTTATTATTTTTTTTAAGATTTTACTTATTTATTTGAGAGAGAGAGCAGGATGGGGAGGCAGGGAGAAGGGCAGAGGGAGAAGAAGCAGCAGGCTCCCCACTGAGCAGAAAGCCCAAGGTGGGGCTTGATCCCAGGACTCTGGGATCATGACCCCAGCCAAAGGCAGATATTTAACCAATTGATTTTTGCTTTCAATTCAGTTCATGATCTCCAGATCCTGGGATCAAGCCCTGGGTCAGGCTCTGTGCTCTGTAGTCTGCTTGTCCCTCTCCCTCTGCTTGCTCTACCCCTTGCTCTCCCTAAAAATAAATAAAAATTAAAAAACCTAGCAAACTACTACAAATATGCCTTCAAGAGGCCATAGAATGCCACATTCCAGTTCAGAATTCTCTGGGAGTTCCATACCAGAATATGGAGACCAGAAAGTCATATATGGCCCACGGTCAAACTCCTCTTCCTACCCCCGCTCATTGTTAAGTTTGGAGGGTTCCCGTAATACGCAAGTGGACACCCAGACTCATCCACACCTCTCCCCAAGAAAAGACACTAAATTAGTCCTTGGCTAGGGCCCAAGGATAAGTATACCAACTGTCTAAGTTAGGTAGGTGACTTCCTCAGCTGTTCAGCCAGAAATTTTGAGAGCTTGGCTAGAAGGCAGAGGGAAGGGCAGGCTCTTCCCTCTTGGACTCCTCGTGTGGACTGGGGTCAGGGGAGGCTCCAAGAGGTGAGGGAGTTTGGAGACCTGCATTGCACAGGGCCAGTGGTGGCCTCAACGTCTGCCTGTAAACACACTGGGGCCTCTCCACACTTCTTCCTAAGAGAACAGTTTTCTCCAGCCCTGCTCTGAACACAAAGGAAAATGAAACATAGAAGGGCAAGGAGACACAAAGACAACCCTAAAGCGAGGTAGGAAATGAAGAGTGAAAGAGTGACTACATTAATAACAAAAGGTACAAAAAAATTTTTTAAAAAATAAGAAAAAGGTAAATCATGGTAAAAGAAATGAAACAAAATTTTAAAATATTAGAAATCCCAAAGGAGGGGCGCCTGGGTGGCTCAGTGGGTTAAGCCGCTGCCTTCGGCTCAGGTCATGATCTCAGGATCCTGGGATCGAGTCCCACATTGGGCTCTCTGCTCACCGGGGAGCCTGCTTCCTCCTCTCTCTCTCTGCCTGCCTCTCTGCCTACTTGTGATCTCTCTCTGTCAAATAAATAAATAAATAATAAAATCTTAAAAAAGAAATCCCAAAGGAGATGTGATGAAGGACATTTATTTATTTATTTATTTAAAGAGTTTGAGAGAATGAGTGAGATCACAGAGGGAGAGGGAGAGAGAGAAGCAACCCCCACCCCAAGCAGAAAGCCCAATCCCAGGACCTAGAGATCACCGCCCAAACCGAGGCCAGACACTCAACCGACTGAGCCACCCACGTGCCCCTCCATGGAGGAGATTTAATGTAAATGAGCCAAAGGTTAAAACTAATGCAGGAAGTGAAAAACATTTGAAGAGATAAAATCGGGGAGAAAGATGCCCAGTTCTATGGCAACATAGGGAGAAGGGAGAGAACGCGCACGGGAAGACAATCTGAAAAGCACACATCTCCCTGTCGATAAACAGGCACAGAGCCTCTGCGTAATCCCCAGGGACAGAACGCAACCCGGGGTCGTCATCTCACTAAGAGTCAGCTCTGAAAGTTACGAGGTACCCCTTTTTGCCTCCTGAAATGTGTTTTCAATTACATCCTTGTCAGCAGCCAGGGGTGAGAAGCTGGCCCTTTCAGCTGAGACAGCTGAAACCCCTAACACCGTTTTTGAAAGAAATATGAGTAATATTTAGCAAAAAAGGCCTAAAACGACCTTGCTCTTTGATCCATTCATTCCAGTCCTGCTAGACTGTCCTCTGACAGGAGTCCTATAGGGCTCAACAAAGGAAACATTCCAATCTTTAAAAATTTCCAATTTTCTGTTTGTGCTGATTCCAAACGTAAAACCACAATGTCCAAAGGCGGGAGGAAGATTAAACAAATTACAGTATATATTTATCTGAGGAATTATGCAGCAATTAAAATGATGGTTACAAAGCCTTTTAATGAAAAGATATCATTTACTGGGGCACCTTGGTGACTCAGTCAGTTAAGTGTCTAACTTTGGTTTGGGTCATGATCCTGGGGTGCTGGGGTGGAGCCCCACATGGGCTCCCTGCTCTGCAGGGAGCCTGCTTCTCCCCCTCCCTGGCCTGTCGCCCCCCTTTTTGTGCTCTGTCAAATAAAATCTTAAAAAATATATACTGTTTATTAAGGGACACAGGCAGAAAATAAAATTCACTGTGCTCCAAAATTGTACAAGGCATACAAATCATTATTTAAAAATCAATGTTCTGGGGCACCTGCGTGTGGCTCTGTTGGTTAAGCAGCTGCCTTCAGCTCAGGTCCTGGGATCGAGCCCCGCATCTGGCTTGCTTCTCCTTCTCCCTCTGACCCTACCCCCTACCACTCGTGCTTTCTCTCAAAAAAAAAAAAAAAAAAAAAAAAGAAAATCTTTAGAAATCGATGTTCTAATAGCTGTGATGTTTCAGTGACAAGTTTTGGGTAATTTCCCCTTTCCTCCCCTCTCACAAGATGCAGGCACACTCAGCTTATCACAGAACCCCAAGGCCTCTAAATAGTCATCCCCCAAGTCTGCTTCCCAGTCACTGTCCTTAGGCTTAGGAACCCATCATCCCCATCTGGCTCGGAGGACGCCTATACTAAGGCAACAAACATCAAAATATTCACTTTTAGAAGCTTGAATTGCTTATTCTTGTCTGGAGTGGGGTATCTGCACTGATCTGACTCTAAAAACTGATCAAAGTAAAACATCATTTTCCTTATTCTTATGCAAATTTAGCAAGATATAAAAACATCTCCTCTATTTGACTCCAAAATTGCGTGTGGCTGTTATATATTGAAATTGTCTTCCACATCTTTTTTAAGTAGGTTCCATGCCTGGCATGGAGCCCTGTGCAGGGCTTGAACTTACAACCCTGAGATTAAGACCTGAGCTGAGATCAAGAGTCAGATGCTTAACAGACTGAGCCACCAGGGGCCCCTTTCACATCTCAAGCATATGTCCTCTGATAAACCTTCCAAGTCTCCTCAATCCCCTTTCTACAGGTTCCCAGAGAACACAGTACTTCCCCTTCTGTATAACTCCCAATTCCTTCTTTAATGCTTGCTTTTCCACTAAGACCATAAACGCTATACAGAGAATGTCTCTCTCAGCATCAAGGTGTTCGGACCCTTGGTAATGAGTTCCCACCTTACCTTGTCGCAGTGAGAACAGGACATCTGTCTCTAACGGCCTGGCATATGCTACCTGCTCCGGGGGAGATTACCACATACTCCCAGAGAAAAACAATGAACCAGAATGTCAAAAACATGGATTTTTAGGGGTGCTTCGGTGGCTCAGTGGGTTAAAGCCTCCGCCTTTGGCTCAGGTCACGATCCCAGGGCCCTGGGATTGAGCACCGCATCAGGCTCTCTGCTAAGCAGGGAGCCTGCTTCCCCATCTCTCTCTGCCTGCTTCTCTGCCTTCTTGGGATCTCTGTCAAATAAATAAATAAAATCTTAAAAAAAAAGCAAAAACAAAAAAAAACATGGATTTTTAGGCTGGAGCTTTAGGAAAGCAATGGAAATTCACAGCAGGAATCAAGCCTTTTCAGCCCTGGGTTTTCCAGGCTGTTCTATCTACCTGGAAGCCCCTATCTTTGCCCATCTAACTTCTAGGACCCTTTAGGGCTTGCTATGGGGATCACCTCCTTTAAGTCTGGTTTGCTTTCCCAGTCTATGCAGATTTGCAGGGAACAATTAGTTTCTGAGAATGGCTAGAAACCATTCAAGGTTTGCTGCAAAGAATTTATTGATCCACTGATACCTTCTAACTTTCTTCATATGTTCTTGTGGAGACAAGGACACCATGCGAGAAGGAATTTAGTCCCCAGAGTGTTCATATTTCTTTAAAAATCTGGAGGCAATTGGGAATGTAAATAGTATAGCCACTATGTAACACAATATCAAACCTCCTGAAAAAATTAAAAATTACCATATGATCCAGCAATTCCCCTTCTGGGTATTTACCAAAGGAATTCAAAGCAGAATCTTAAGAACTATTTACACACACACACACACACACACACACACACACACACACTGCAATTACAGTATTATTCACGATAGCCAAGAGGTACAAACAACCCAAATGTCTCCTGACAGATGGATAAAGAAAATGTGGGATATCCACGGAATGGAATGTCATGCAGCCTTTTAAAAAGGAGATCCTGTCACATGTTACAATGTGGATGAATTTCAAGGGCATCATACTAAGTGAAATAAGCCAGTCCCCAAAGGACAAATACTGATGATGTCACTCCTGAGGGATCTAAAGTAGTCAAAATCCTAAACAGGGAATAGAAAGGTGACGGCTAAGGGGAAAGGGGTGGAGGATTAATGGGCAGTTTTAGTTTTGCAAGATGGAAATTCTAGAGGTGTATCATGACAGCGTAAATATACTTAACACGAACTGTACACTTAAGAATGCCTTAAGATGGTGAAGTTAATGTTACATGATTGTAACCACAAATATAAAATAAACCAGGATGCCTGGGTGGCTCAGTTGGTTAAGCACCTGCCTTTGGCTCAGGTCATGATCCCAGGGTCCTGGGATCGAGTCCCACATAAGTCTCCTTGCTCAGCAGGGAGCCTGCTTTCCGCTCTGCCTGTTCTTCCTGCAGCTCTCTGTGCTCCTGCGGGGACAAATAAATAAATAATCTTTAAAAAATAAAACAAAAAACATAAAATAATTAAGCCGGGGAGGCAATATGCTAAAATACCAGTAACATCAGTTTGATACTGATGGCTGCTTGGAATTTCTCATCATTCTTCTTGCTGTTTCTGGTTGGTTTTTGTATGTATGGTTTGTATGTATGGTTTTTCATTTTCTCATCTACAAAATGGGGGGTAATTGCACAGAGTATTTTAGCCATGAGAGCGGAGAATGTGTGTGCAAGAAAAGCAGCTGGTGTGTAACGTACAGAAGCTTGGCAGTCACTGCTCTCCAGCCTTCCAACGCACTCGGCTGACTCCCACGAAGAAACGCAGGCCCAATTAATGGCGGACTGGCTCCACAAATCACAGGACATACAATGGCATTTAAAGTCATGTCTGTTATTTCCACAAGTCCAATAAACAAAATGGATGAGGAAATGAACATTTTATCAAATCTCCAACATCAGAACTATCCATTGCACGTATGTTTGTGTGTGCCTCTCTGTGTGTGTATGTACGTACATATATATATATGTATTTTATGGGCACTGCTGTAATTACATCAACAGCCTCTAGGTCATCCACGGAACAATCACTGAGTTTCCACATACTTCACCTTCAAACCCAAACTGATTTACCAGAATAGCTCAAGCCTGGGGAGACCGGGTGGAGCTGGGCTGTGGGCAACCTGGACCTGGCAATGGCAAGCTTCTCCCCAAGATGGCACACTAGAGATTATTTCCTAGACACAGTAGAAAATTTTGTTGTTTGGCCTTATGGCAAAAAATTTCAAAAGTGGAGCTCCTGGGGCACCTGCCTTTGGCTCAGGTCATGATCTCAGGGTCCTGGGATGGAGGCCCACATTGGGCTCTCTGCTTGGCACGGAGTCTGCTTCTCCCCTTGTGTGCTCAAGTTCTCAAATAAGTAAAATCTTAAAAAAAACAAAAACAGAAAAACAAAAAACTGGAACTAATGTCTCCTCTGCAGCCCCTATACCATAATTCTAGGATAGACAGTCAATCCCCCTTTTTATAACCTGAAATCCCCTTAACACTCATACTGCTTTGAAATATTTTATTACATTCTTGGAAAAAGTAGAAATTGTAAATTTCAGAAAAAACAGATCGATGAAACAGAGCCGAGTCAGAAAACTGCCCTTCTATTTGGCAATAAATAAAACCGTACTCCTGACTTAAACCAAATATGAAAATAGATTTTGGGTAGACAAGAGAATGAAATATAAAAGATTAAAATGTAAAGCCACACCCAGTGCTGATAAGAGTACGGAGCAACCAGAAACAACATACCTTTCTGGTGGGAATGCAAAATGGTTCAGCTACTTGGGAAAATAGTTTGGTGTATATATGTTTACCATACAATCCAGCAATCCACTATGGGCATATATCCAAGTGAAATGAAAACTTATATTCACACAAAAAGTACATACATACCTAAGTGCTATGGCAGCATTTTTGGAAAGAGTCAAAAACTGTTCAGCTTGGAAATGGATCAGCAGACTATGATACATCCACAGAGAACACTACCCAGTGATAAAATGGAAAAGAACGATTGATAAAAAAGCAGTGTGGAGGGTGCCTGGGTGGCTCAGTGGGTTAAGCCTCTGCCTTCGGCTCAGGTCCTGGGATCGAGTTCCGCACCAGGCTCTCTGTTCGGCAGGGAACCTGCTTCCTCTCCTCTCTGCCTGCCTCTCTGCTTACTTGTGATCTCTGTCAAATAAATAAACAAACTCTTAAAAAAAAAAAAAAGGCAGTGTGGATGAAACTCAAAGACATTACGCCGAGTGAAAGCAGCTGGACTCAATGGGGTTAACTTTAGAGCCTGCCGGAACAACTCTGTTTTGTTTTGTTTTGTTTTTTTAAGATTTTTACTGAAGTAATCTCTATACCCAACATGAGGCTAGAACTCACAACCCCGTATCGAGTCACAAGCTCTTCTGAGCCAGCCAGACACCCACATCTTGCTTGTGATTATTTATCTGTATTCACTTATCAAGACTTGCAACACTATATACAATAAAACAAGTTACTACATGTAAATTATACATTAATCCTTTTAAACGGAAAAACGTAAAGCCAAAAACCATGTAGAATAGTTGAGTATAGGGGGGAAAGGAATTCTTAAGACTTTAAAAGCACCAATTGTAAGGCAAAAACAATTACGGGTTTGATTACATAAATACTTAAGACTTCTGTTGAAAGAGGGTAAGAACAGACAAAATTAACAAATGATTAATGAACTGGGAGAAAATAATTCTACCATCTAAAAACAATATGGGATTACCACTTGGTATATAAAGAACTCTTGTAAAGTGTCAAGAGGCTTTGGGGTGCCTGGCTAGCTCAGTAGAGCATGTGACTCTTGACCTGAGAACTGCTCAGTTCAAGCTGCACACTGGGTGTAGAGATTACTGGGCAAAACATAAAAAAGAAATTTAAAAAAATAAAAAAAAAATTGAGGGGTCATTTATAAAAGAGCAAGCTATGAATCTGCAAATTCAAAGGGTAAACTCGGACTACAAAAATACGGCTTTTCAACTTCACTAATCAGAGAAATACAAATTAAAATGGGATACCACTTTACAGCCATTATGTCAGGAAAAGTTAGAAAGCTGAGTGGGGATGTAAGAAAGTAGGAACTCTAGTGAATTATACAAAGATAGCCAAAGCATATAGGACAACAGAACTCTTAACCAGAAACTTGTGCTGTTAACCTGGGAAGCCAAACCACCTTTGCATAAGTTGGTCTAGAATAGTCAGACCTTGCCAATGATTACCAAATTGTTTTCACTACGATTTCCAACTCAAGACCAACCATAGACAAGGATGTTCCTGAAGGTCATCATGTAAATTGTCCTGCTTCTAGTTAAGTTTCTCATGCCAATTACCTCCAATACTAGCATACCTAGAAACTATCCTTTTGTTCCACAATAAAGCTTTCCTTTAATTGTGGAAATTAAAAAAAAAACTCCTGCCTTTGAGTTTTATACTGGCCATGGTGGCTGGCTCCTTCAACACAAAGGTTTCAGTGAATACTGTGGGCTTGTTCTCATCTGGGTGGTCATTTTTCACAAACTAGAACCACTCTTAAGAACTGGTAATGCGGGCGCCTGGGTGGCTCAGTGGGTTAAGCCGCTGTCTTCGGCTCAGGTCATGATCTCAGGGTCCTGGGATTGAGTCCCACATCGGGCTCTCTGCTCAGCAGGGAGCCTGCTTCCTCCTCTCTCTCTGCCTGCTTGTGATCTCTGTCAAATAAATAAAGATCTTAAAAAAAAAAAAAAAAGAACTGGTAATGCTGGGGCACCTGGGTGGCTCAGTGGGTTAAGCCGCTGCCTTTGGCTCAGATCGTGAACTCAGGGTCCTGGGATCGAGCCCCAAATCAGGCTCTCTGCTCTGCGGGGATCTTGCTTCCCTCTCTTCTCTGCCTGCCTCTCTGCCCACTTGTGATCTGTCAAATAAATAAAATCTTTAAAAAAAAAAAGAACTGGTTAATGCTGAGTGGAATTAAGCATAAGCTTACATAAGGATTGAAGAGGTACTCTTGCTTAGGTCCATAAGGGAGCAGGGATCAAACTGTTTATTAGTGGGGAGGATGTTGGGATGGTAGTGCGGGGGGGGGGGGGGGGGGGGGGGGGGGTGGGGGGGGGGGGGTGGGGGGGGGGGGGCGGCAGGATGTTGGAGCAGTTCAGGTCTTCATCACTAGACAAAATGATAAAATATTGGGGATACATAAAGTTCATTAGAAACAGTGAATTAGATATGCATAATAGATTATCTTTTTTAAAAAGCATTAATAGTAATAGAGGTCAAAAGCGTGATTCCACTCACGTAAGTTAGAAACAATCATTGGGATGCCTCAGTTGGTTAAGCATCGGTCTCGGTCTTCAGCTCAGGACATTATCCCATGGTTCTGGGATTGAGTTCTGCACCAGGTTCTCTGCTCAGTGAGGAGCCTGGTTCTCTCCTCTTCCTGCCTGCTGCTCTGCCTACTTGTGCTCTCTTCTCTATCACGTAAATTAAAATTTAAAAAGAAAAACACAACACACTCACAGAAGGACATTTTAGAAGAAAAATACCCAGGGAACTTAAATGACTCATATTAGTGGGTGAATACTAGAAGACAGAACGCAGAAATAAGTGGAAGAGCAATGGGAAAACGTATTTTGTAGATTTACTAGAATAGCAAGAATTGGAGGATATTGCCATCTACACCTGGCACTAGAAATTCTTTACCTTTTCTCCCCACCCTAGGACAAAGCAGCTTAAACACTAACCCTAAATAAACGCCACAAGGAAAGGGGTTTTGACTGTGTAGGAGTAGGTCCATTTAAGCATCCGTGTTGGAGGGTACTGGAAAACAGGGTGTCTCTCAATCTGGTCACTAGAAGTGTTACCAGCACCAGCAGAACTGTTGCCTGACCTCCTGTAATCATCTACAGAAACAGACTTAGTCTAGAACAAAGCAGTGCATGGGCGTAATGGAGTTCATAAACACTAATATCAAGTTTCCTGGAGTTGCAATAACAAAGTATGACAAATAGGTGGCTTGGAACAAAAACACAATTATGGAGTCTACAAGTTGGAAATCAAGGTAGTGTCACATTAGGCTTCCTCCAAAGGACCTAACGAAGAATCGTCCCTTGTAACAATTCTAGTTACATAAGACATTGTTGGGGGAAGAGTAAAAGGTACATGGGACTGTACTATTTTCTCAATACCTTGTATCATTTCAGAAGTAATTTTACAAAAGAAAAACTGAAAGGGGGGAAGCCTATAAGCCAAACACAACAATGAAATCCAAGAGGGTAGAAATACAAAGATGATCAAGTACCTAAGGTTAGTATTTTCAGTTTCCTAACCCAAACATCCCCAGTGCAACTGAACAGACTCCTGTTGTGCTCATTCTAAAATCAACTGGGGGACACCTAGCTGGCTCAGTTGGTAGACTCTTGATCTCCTGGGGATTGTAAATTCAAGCCCCATGCTGGGTGTAGAGATTAAAAATAAAGTCAACAACTGGGAGAAGGGCAACCAGCTTCATCTTAATCTCCCTGTCAGGAACCAGGATTTCCCATCTACTGAGGATTCTAATAATGCTGGCACAAATCTCAGATTTTTCTAAGAAATCTGTAAGGAAAGAATGAACACAGTTACAGATGAAAGGACTGGAGATTCAAGAGGCGTTAGCGACTTCCCTGGGGTTATACAGAGTTAAAGCTCAATGCTAGGGATACTGAGGCCAAGGGCATTTGAAGTAACTATCAGTTTGCAGTAAGGTCCATGAAAGTCAGAGATGGAAAGACTCAACTGAGAAAAGCTGATTTCAAAATGTTGGGCAGTGGACATTTTTTGTTTTTGTAAATTAAATATGCTAAATAAGCCCTTGGAGCAAAAACCATAATTTCAAATCAAATTCTTTTATTCTAGACTAACAAGTGAGAATACATTAATGTCCAGCATTAGATTTGTTCTCTCCTTGGGTTTATGCAATAAAATGTAAACACAAACTATGTAATGACAAAATGCATTAAGAAAATGTGAGGTAGGGACGCCTGGGTGGCTCAGTTGGTTAAGCAGCTGCCTTCGGCTCGGGTCATGATCCCAGCGTCCTGGGATCGAGTCCCACATCGGGCTCCTTGCTCAGCAGGGAGCCTGCTTCTCCCTCTGCCTCTGTCTGCCATTCTGTCTGCCTGTGCTCGCCCTCTCCCTCTCTCTCTGAAAAAAAAAATCTAAAAAAAAAAAAAAAAAAAAAAGAAAGAAAATGTGAGGTAGAAAAGTAAACAAATGAAGCATATTCAGAGGAAAAATGTTTAATATAAAGATTCAAGATTCACATCATGATAATCTAAAACTGAATACTTATGTTTAAAGTTCAACTTTTGCATTAACTTATCTTGCCATCTTTTTCCGTTTTTCTATTATTTCACCCCACCTCTCTCTATGGTTACAATGACAGATTCCCTCCCTTTCCCCAGTGGTGTATAAAGCCTACTCCTGCAAAAGCTACAGTGATTAACACTAATTTTAAAACATCCTTTAACTTGTACAACATTTTAGTACTATCTGTAACATTCCTTTCACCTACTCCCCAAGTATATTGTTCACAGTCCATCCTCCTGGGTAGGTATGTGACGTAATTGTTTTCCTTTTTGATTCTTGCTGTGGGAAGAAGGTAATATATATATATATATATATATAGTGTGTAAGCACTTATAGACCTCCTAGATTGTTAAAGTATATCATCCAGTAACTCTTTCAAAGAGGGTATGGAAGAAACAAACTTTGTGAATTCTTCGGTATCAAAAAAGGTCTTTGTTTTTCCTTCAAAATCAAATGCAAGTTTGGCTGGGTATAGGATTCTAGGTGTAAAGCCTTTTGCCTGCAGAACTTTTATGACATTGCTCCACTGACTTCTAGCATCTAGAGTATCTAATGATAAATCTGCAGTCAATCTGATTCTTGTTCCTCTATAGGTTATTTCTCTTTTTCTGGAAGCCTTTAGGATCTTTTCTTTATCAGTGGAATTCCCAAATTTCACCAAGATATGTCTAGGAGTGAGTCTCTTCTCATCAATCTTACTAGGTATTCGGTAAGCACTAACAACCTCAAGACTTGAATCCTTTAGCTCTGGAAAGTTTTCTTCTATGATTTCCTTAATTATTTCCTCTGCTCCATTCTCTTTATTACTTTTTTCTGGAATTCCTATCAAACGGATGTTGGAACTTCTGGATCTATCCTCTATGTCTCTTGACCTTTCTTTATTTATTATCTGTTTGGCCATTTGCACTGTATCCTTAGAGAATTCTTCAATACGATCCTCTAGATTATCCATTCTCTCTTCAAGTGTGTCTATTCTGCTATTCAGAACAACTACTGTGTTTTTTATTCCCAAGACCTCTGGAAGGTAATTTTTAATATTTTCAACTTCCTCCTGTAGCTCTCTGAAGCTGTTAATTACATTTCTTCTGAAGTCTTCTTCTGTTTCTTGTATTAAGTCTGTTTCTTTAGATGTTCGCTTATCTGTCAGCAGAGTTTTGTGTCGCTCTTTTTCAGTTTTCCTTAAAAACTTGTTGATTCCTGACGGAGTACTCAAATTTGTACTTACTTGCCTTTTCTGCTTAACAGAACTTATCTCTAGTGATTTTGAGGGAGAGGCCAAAGTCAAGGTGGGACAGACTGTCCCAACTCCTTGGTTTTTCGGTACAGCCATTTCCTCTTTATTCTGGGTTTTTTGTACCATCTGGTGTTTTACCAATTTTTTCTTCTCAAAGTCCTGAGCCAAATAATCATAGGCAATTTCATTAAGTTCATCTAAAGCCCCCTTTTTCTCTATTTGGGAGGCGGTCTTTACACTTTCTACCTCTGAGTCCTCTCCTTCCTCCCACGATAAGACTACTTCCATTTCCCACTCTGAACCTTCTTCTTCCTCCAGCTCAGAATCTTCTACCTCTTTAACTGAAACAACCTCCAAGCCATTACTGCTTTTTTCTTCAGCTTCACACTTTGTATTTACCACAGAATGACACTGAAAGGCTGAATCCTGTTTCTCACATAATACTGAAGCTTTTTCTTCTCCCTCCTCCTCCAGCCCTGAAGTCTCCTCTTCGTCCTCTTCCTCCAGCTCTGAAGTCTCTTCATCCTCCTCTTCCAGGCCTGAAGCCTCTTCTTCCTCATCCAACTCTGAAGCCTCTTCTCCCTCTTCTTCTAGCTCTGAAGCCTCTTCTTCCTGAGTCTCTAAGTTGTTCACCTCCTCTGGCTCTGCAACCTTTACCTCTTTAACAAATAGAAAGCTCAAACCATCACTGGCTTCCCTCTCAGCTCCATGCTTTGAATCTAGTAGTGTTTTCTCCTAAAAGAAAAAAAAAAAATAAAATAACTTTGTATCATGTGTCTTTAAAGGAATTAAACCTTTCACTCTCAGTGTAATCTGACTACATATTTTAACAATTACCAAATATCTAGGAAATTATTTAAGTATTACTTGTTCTTGAATGCCTAGAAGCCCAAACAAGTCAAGTTTCCCCTGTGATTACCCCCATCACACCTGCTATCTATACAGCACCTGCAAACTTCCATGTCCTAATGTTTAGTGTGTTCCTTCTATATTCCGAACACTGACTCTTAAGAACTTGTGTTAGTAAATGTCTGGTTACATGCAGGACCCTGCAGTAGAGAGACTCCTCTAACTTCAGAGACACTACCTGAAAACTCCCGTTTACTCCCCCACCCCAACTCCCATAAGGAAACAAAAAGTAAATCTAATACTTCTTAAAGATTCCACTGGTAGTTCAAGCTACAGCTGTATTACTCAAAAGGAAATCAATGTTTTGGTTAGAAGTACAGGCTCAATTTAAGATTACTTTGTTCAGGGATGCCTGGCTGGCACAGGTGGCCAAGCACATGACTCTCAATCTCAGGGTCTTGAGTTCAAGCCCCACTTTGGGTATGGAGCCTACTTAAAAAAAAAAAAAAAAAAAAAAAAAAGACTGCTTGTTCAAACCCAGCTGTTACATCTGCTACCAGTACATAAACTTGCTCTCTAGAAAAGCAACTACTTCAGATCACTGTGAGGGTTATATTAAGACAACCTAGTTATGGAGCTCAAGACAGTACCTGTAATAGAAAAGCTGGCTCATAATATTCCTTTAAGCCCTATCCTTGCTTCTAGCTTTTCACTTAATGCTCCCTCTATTACAGGATCTTCCCTATTTAGGGATGGCTGGTCACTATTTATCCTTCCACCTCCCCAGACCATCCAGAACAGGCTGGGCTGTGTACATCACCAATGGTGATTCTCAAAGAAATTGTTGATCCAAATATATTTCCTAATTCTATACTGTCATTTTGCAAAGATGCTACACTTCCAAATGCTGGAAGGGCGGGGGTATTCGGTGTTCTTTTGAGAAGCCATCAAAAATACTGGGTTACAATACAGGCCTCTGAGGATACAAATAAATGGGAGATATTCTACACATGAATTGGCAGAAGTAATACTGTTAAAATGTCTATACTACCCAAGGCAACCTGCAGATTCAGCGCAATCTCTACCAAAATTCCAATGGCATTTTACACAGGAAAAGAACAATCCTAAAACTTGTATGGAACCACAAAGTCCCCAAATACCCAATGCTGCCCTGAATCGGAGTAAGGCAGAAGGCATCACAACCTGATTTCACACCGTATTACAAAGCTATAATAATCAAAACAGCATGGTATTATATGAAAGTCACAAAAACAGACACATAAAAAAAACGTAAACAGAATAAAGAGCCCAGGAAAAAACTCAAGCATATGTGGTAAACAATTTATGGAAAAAGGAGCCCAGAATATGGAATAGGCATAGTCTCCTCAATAAATGGTGCTAGGAAAACTGGACAGCCACATGCAAAAGAAACTAGACTACTACCTTACACCACAGACAAGAAAGAAGAAATAGACACATATCCAAGATGAGAGACAGAGAATCTCTACAATATAACACAGGAATCACCTTTTAATATTGGAATCACATAGAGTATTCAGAAATTAACCTGAAGTGTTTTCAATGAAATCAAATACATGGGAACATAATTTAATATGAAGGAAACAAAATTATCATCTAATATGATGTAAAAATAAAAATCCTTACATGAAATGGGTAACAGCTAGATATTAACATTAATGAACACCTGAATAGGCATCAGTAAGACCGATTTATTTGCATTTCTGATTGCTAATGAAGATTTACCAGGACTACTTTACAGATTGAAAGTTCAACATACTTGTTAATTTTTTTAATAATCCTATTGCATGAGGGCTTTGAGTTTACTCACTTGTTTCTATTTTTCCCTTTTAATGATTTAAAAGCTACTATCCAGGCTGCCTGGGTGACTCAATGGGTTAAGCCTCTGCCTTCTGCTCAGGTCATGATCTCTGGGTCCTGGAATCAAGTCCCACATGGGGCTCTCTGCTCAGCAGGGAGCCTGTTTCCCTCTGTGTGCCTCTCTGCTTACTTGTGATCTGTTAAGTAAGTAAAATCTTAAAAAAACAAAAATAAAAAATAAAGAAGCTACTACTCCAGTAATTACCCTTAAATACATAACCTATACATTTTTCTTTCAATGTCTGTAATGAATATGTACAATCCCTTCTCAACTCAAATCTAACCTCTTCCAAGCTGCCAATACCACCCATTAAAAGAAAAAAGCCTTTTAGTTATTACTTTTAATGTCGTGCTTTTAAGTATTTCTTAAAAATTGGTTTAACCTTAGGATTAACTTTACCATTACTTATTCTCTGTACATAAGCTCCATAGATCTGTATACTTACCACTTTCTCTTGAATCCCGTACCTTCTTCCTTTCTTTATTTTTTCCTTTTGTGGGAGTACATCTTTCAGTAATTCCTTCAGAAATGGTTTTTGGCTAGTAAAATTGCTGAGACTTTGCATATCTGCAAAGGTCCTTACTTCACCATCACACTTAAGTATTAATTTAACTTGGCACAGAACTTTAGGTTCAAAATCATTTTCCCTCAGAATGCTGAAGACGTTACTCCACTGCTTACTAATGTCCAGTGTTGCTGATGAAAAGTCTGCTGCCAAAGTAAGTATCGCTCCTTCATCTTCTCTGGAGGTTTTTATTATTTTCTCTGTATTCTTAGAGTTCTGAGGGACTTTTTCTTTGACCAGTTCATCCTCTCCAATCTCTCGTGTCACTTCCATATGGATACTATGTTCTTTGCAATTGTTGTCTAGATTGCTTATGGCTTCTTCCACACTTCCCATGACTTTGTCATTTTGTAATTTATCATGGGGCAATTCCTTACCTTGGTCTGTACTATACTCTTCAACTCTGTCTAACTGGTTACTCGGCTTGCTCACTTCTTTTCTTTTAGAAGTCAACTTTTCAGTAGGTTCAACTATTTCAGAGTTTGCTCCTACTATCTTCTCTAGTAACCCTGTTTTTTGCATGGCTAAACCTTTTATTTGTTGCAACTCCTTTTTAGTATTGCAGTTATTTATATTCTTCACTTCAGGCATTTTACTTTCTACTCCTAACATTTCCTTTAGGTCCTTTTTAAGGGATTCCCTTATCTCATCAACCATTAAGTCCAGATCTTCCATCAAGCCTTTAAACTTCATCAGCATAACTGCTGACAAGTCTTTGCATTTTATGTCTAATACCTGAGCCATCTCCTGGTCAGTTTCTATCAAGTGAATTCTTTCCCTATGCGTGCTATTTTCCTGTTTCTTTGCAAGTCTAGCAATTTCTGACTCTACAATGGACATTGTGGAAACGTTTTATTTTATTATCCTGAAGAGTAATTTTTGTTCTTGGAGGTCTGCTAGACTCCTCCGAAACTCAATAATCTTTAAAATGTATTTATCATCTGAAATAAAAAAAGAAAAATCATTTACTGAAGAATTCTTTTGGGAAGCACAGTGATCAAGAATATCAATGTGGTTATGAAGTAAACTACAGCAGACGTACTCCACAATTTAAAGATAACCAGATGGGTACATGCATACCAAAAAAAAGAAAACAGAATTCAAAATTCATACATTAAAACCCGATTCAAGTAAAGCTTTGAATGCCATAAATCACCCAAACAGGAGATTAAAACCACTGATGGAAATTGGCCAGTAATCCTATACTATTAACTTTGCTTTCTATGTTTTCTGTGAGGATTAAACAGATTACAAGAAAATAGACATTATTTTAAAAAAAAGTTTAAGTGTATCATACTAAATTTTTTAAGTTAAAGGTGATTTGGATGGAATCTTACACAAACTGGAAAGGGAAGTCCCCCAACCAACCCCCCCACCTTTTTAAAAGATTTTATTTATTTATTTGAGAGAGACAAAGTGAGAGAGAGCACGAGCGAGGAGCAAGAAGGTCAGAGGGAGAAGCAGACTCCCCATGGAGCTGGGAGCCCAATGAGTCCCGGGACTCCAGGTTCATGACCTGAGCCGAAGGCAGTCGTGCAACCGAGCCACCCAGGTGTCCCCCACCCTTTTTTTAATTGCAGACTTTAACATTAAGACTTTAATCTCTTAAAACCAGCTCTCGGGGTGCCTGGGTGGCTCAGTTGGTTAAATGTCTGACTTGATTTTGGCTCAGGTCATGATCTGGGGGGTGTGGAGCTCTGCTCTCAGTGGGGTGTCTGCTTAGGACTCTTCCTCTGCTCCTCCTTCCCCCACCTTAACGCAGGCTTAGGCTCTCTCCCTCTTGAATAGTAAGTTTTTCTTTTTGAAGATTTTATTTATTTGACTAAGAGACAGCAAGAGGAAACACAAGCAAGGGGAGTGGAGAGGTGAGAAGCAGGCTCTCTGCTGAGCAGGGAGCCCGATGCGGGGCTCCATCCCAGGACCCCAGGATCACGACCTGAGCCAAAGGCAGATGCCCAAGAACCGAGCCACACAGGTGCCCCTAAATTAAAATAAATCTTAAAAAACAAAAACCTATCCAGCTCTCAAGTCAATTCAGATCAGAATTATTACTTTCCAGAATGAAAATATTAAGACACATGCTGCAGAGAACAGAATGACTAAAACCCATGCTTACTTCCACCTCACAAAAGCCCCTTTATCTTTGCTTGAGGAGACTCACTTAGATTCTTCCTACTTCGGTCGTGACCCTGCATGGTGGAGAGGGAGAGACCACCTCTTTTCCTCTTCCCTTAGTTAACAGGAATGGGAAGTGGGTATGCACAACACACCCACTTTGGACAACAGCTGGGATACTTGTTCCTGAACCTTTTCCTCTGCATCATCCAGCATGTCTTCAAGTTTTAACCAGGTGAGTTTACAGCTAACTAACACTAGGGTAAATAACTGCAGGGCGCCTGGGTGGCTCAGTGGTTAAGCCTCTGCCTTCAGCTCAGGTCATGATCTCAGGGTTCTGGGATCAAGCCCCTCATCGGGCTCTCTGCTCAGCAGGGAGCCTGCCCCAACCCACCCCCCAACGCCTGCCTCCCTGCCTACTTGTGATCTCTGTCAAATAAATAAATAAAATCTTAAAAAACAAACAAACAAACAAACAAACAAACTGCTAGCTAATATTGAAGCCGATGAACAGATGAGAAAGGGGAAATAGGACGCATCAGTACTGACACCAGCTCTGAGTAACAGAACCAGAAAACCTTCCAAGCACCTAATGGAAGGGTACAAAACACCCATCACGGGAACAGAAAATGCCCCGGAATTAAGTCAACTGACTGGAAAAAGAAAAGAAAAGGGAAAAAAAAGTCTGATCTGGTTTAAGGTTAATAAAGATGCATATACATCTATACATAATCCCAGTAAAACTTCTGAACGCAGATATGAGCCAAGTTCCCACATCATCAATCAATCCCACACATTTAGTGAGCACAGACTACATGCTAGTTACTATGCTGGAGAGTAAAGGAAAAAAATGTTGAGTAGAAACTGACACGGATGAGTGACTTAGTTAAGCGTCCAACTCTTAATTTCAGCTTAGGTCATGATCTCAAGGTCCTGAGAGCAGAGATGGAGCCCTACATGAGGCTTGTGTTGGGTGCAGAGCCTGTTTAACATTCCTTCTCCCTTTGTTGCCTACCCTGCAGGGGATCAAAAAACCCTGACACAGACCCTCCCCTCCATGAACATCTAGGGAGAAACAAGTGTATCAAATGGCAACTGTGCCAACTTACAAATTAAGGGTCAAGGATCAGGGGTGTCTATCCCAGGTGTCATCTGATGTATTCAGGGAGGCTCAGGAAGGCCCAGGAAGGCTTCCCAGCAGAAGTAGCTCACACTGAATCTGAGAAATAAGCAGCAGCCACACAGCGAAGAATGGAAGCAGGTGCATTCCACTCAGAGGAGTAACTAACTACCCACAGGGCTGGAGGGAGCACCTGTGGAAAGGTAACCTACAGAGGGAGAGAGCAAAGGGGACAGCTTTGGTGTCTCCAGCTTACCTACTAGACGCATGCCTGCTACGCACCAAAACAGAAAGGGCCAAGAAAGAGCCAAGGTTCTAAAGGAGGAGTACAAATTTACTTGGTTTAACCTATCAAGTTTGAGGTACTCTTGAAATAACTGGAGGACGATATAAGTGGGTCTAGAACCCAACCTAGTTTCTGCTCTGCACATAAATGTTTTGTGATTCCTATGCCCATTGGCAGTTAATTCTGTAACTAACAAACATTCCAGAAAGAAAATCAAATCAGCCTGAGACTCAAGAAGATGAGATGATAAACCGAATACTGGGAGAAAATATTTACCCAGTAAATATTTAGTATTCAATTAGTATTTAACCAGGAACCACCTGATTAAAAAATGGGCAGAAGACCCAGAGACCCCTCACCAAGGAAGAACTGCAAAGAGCAATTCATCATATGAAAAGATGCTCTACACTGGGTCTCCAGGTAAATGCAAATTAAAATACTAAGATACCATGACACGCCTATTGGAATGGCCAAAATCCAAAATATGATGTCGACATCAGATGCTGTTAAGAATGCAGAGCAACAGGAACACTCATTCACTGCTTACGCAAATAAATATTACAGCTACTTTGGAAGACAATTTGCCGATTTCTTGCAAAACTCAACAGACTCCTACCATATGATCCTGCAATTGTGCTCCTTGGCTGTTTATCCAAAGAAGTGGAAAACGTATCTGTACAGGAACCTGCATACCAGAAGGTAGAGAGCAGCTTCATTCAGAACTACCAAAACTTAGAAGCAATGAATATATTTTTCAGTAAGTTGATAAGCTGTGGTACCCCCACAAACAATGCAATGTTCTTCAGTACTAAAAAGAAATGAGTTGCTAAGCCCTAGGAGAAGGAGGAACCCAAAATGCCTATGACTAAGTCAAAGCAGCCAAACTGAAAAAGGCTACATACTGTATGATTCCAAATACAGTACATTCTGGGAAAGTCAGAACTACAGAGACAGAAAAGATCAGTTGTTATCAGGATTAAGGGGAGGAGGATGAACAGGCAGAGGAGAGGATTTTTAGGACAGTGACATTTTGTAGAGTAGTGGCAGATGCAAGGCACACAGCTGTCAAAAGACACAGCCACTCAGAAAATTCGTTCGCCAGGAGTGAACCCTATTGCAAACTACGGACTTAGGGTCATAATGATGTATCAAGGTAAATTCACTAGTGGTCACATACGTAGCACTCGGACATGGGATGCTGATGAGGAACGCATATGGGACTTCTCTGGACTTTGTACTCAATATGCTGTAAACCTAAAACTGCTCCAAAAATTAAGCTGACTACTTTAAAAAAAAAAAAAATCAGCATGAAACATCCCATCTATAATTATAAAGCCTAAAAAATACAACTTTAGGGACCGCTACAAAAAGGCTAAGATTTAAGAATCATAGGAGCAGCTAATAGGTCATTAATGTCAGAACAGAAAGTATATATTCATACAATCACACAGTTCAGAAATTTCTCATTATAGAAAAGCCAAAATAAGAAAAATTACAATAGGGGCTCCTGGGTGGCTCAGTTGTTCAGCATGATCCCAGGGTCCTGGGATGGAGCCAAGGCATTGCAGGGAGCCTACTTCTCCCTCTCGCCGTGCATGTGGCTCCTTCTCTCACTCAGTCTTTCAAACAAATAAAATCTTTAAAAAAAAAAAAAGAAGAAAAAAAGCGCAAAAACATATGATAGCATTAATCTGAAAAATAAAGATTTCTAGGTATGCCATTTAAATGAGTAAGGGATATAGATATTTAAATTTTAAAATAACTTAGTCACGGGGCACCTGGGTGGCTCAGTCCGTTACCATCTGCTTTTGGCTCTGGTCATGATGATCCCAGGGGTCCTGGGATCCAGTCCTGCGTCAGGCGCTTTGCTCAGCAGGGAGTCTGCTTCTCCCTCTCCCCCTTCGTCCTGTGCTCTCTCAAGTACTCAAATAAAAAAAAAAAAAAAAAAAAAAAAAAAACCTTTTTTTAAGAGAATGCCAGAAGTTTAAAATCAAGTAATTTCTACATGTAAAAAAACACATTACTCAAAAAAGAAAACATTAATAGTTGCAAAAAATCGTAACCCTAGCATTCATTCATGATAAAACTCAAATTATGAACAGGAAGTCAAAGGAAAAATGTATATGAAAAATCTTGATTAAGTCAGAGAAAGGGTCAAAAGAGAAAATACCAACTTGACTACTAATACAAAAAGTGATCAACAGTACACACATGTCGTCCTTAATGAAATAAACTAGAAAACCCAACAACCAGGATTTATACCTGAAGCTTCATCAAGGTGACTATGAGAAAACAAGGAGTAGAGAGCCCACTGGGTAAGCCGACTTCAACACTTCAGCGACTTGGGGGATGAGGGAACTAACTATTCCAGTTTAGGAGACGGAGGGAAACGGGAGCCCCTTATCTGGATCCCAGCTAAACACATCATACAAGAGATCAGGAAATTCTGTGTGTGGACAAGTATGAAACGATCCTCAGGAATAGGATTTTTACTAGCTGTGAGAATACTGTGGTTATTTAAGAAATGTTCTTACTTTTTAAGAGACAGATACGGTTCAAAAGGCCCCAAATGACGTCACTTAGGGTTATGAACCCAAGTCAGTAAACCAAGATTGAGACTTAACCTAACTGCAGTTTCAATCTAGGACAATCAGGAATTTTCTCATCAGCACCAATAATCTGTCGTGGGACCTCTCCTTCTCCCAAAAAAGGAGATAATCCAGCTAATAAAACCCTTTTGTTGGGGCACCTGGGTGGCTCAGTGGGTTAAAGCCTCTGCCTTTGGCTCAGGTCATGATCTCAGGGTCCTGGGATTGAGCCCTGCCATCGGGCTCTCTGCTCAGCAGGGAGCTGCTTCCCTTCCTCTCTCTCTGCCTGCAGTCTGCCCACTTGTGATCTCTGTCAAATAAATAAATAAAATCTTAAAAAAAAAAAAAAAAAAAAAACCTTTTGTCCCCAGATGAAGGGAACCTCACCTGAACTAATCCCTTTTCTTTTTTTAAAAAGCATTTTATTTATTTATTTGACAGAGCGAAAGGGAACTTAAGCAGGTGGAAGGAGAAGCAGGCTTTCTGCTGAGCAGGGAGCCCACATGGGGCTTGAGCCACCCAGATGCCCCTAACCCTTCTTCTGTTTAGGACTTCCTTGTCCTGCCCTTCCCCCCTTTAAAAAAAGATTTTATTTATTTTATTTGACAGTTAGAGATCGCAAGGAGGCAGAGAGGCAGGCAGAGAGCCCGATGTGGGGCTCGATCCCAAAACCCTGGATCATTACCTGAGCTGGGAGGCAGAGAGGCTCTAACCCACTGAGCCACCCACGGCCCCCCCGCCCAGTCCTGCCTTTAAAAACCTTTCCCTCTCTGCAGACCTTTGGCGCTCCCCTCTATTTACTAGACAGGATGCAGCCCACTTCATGAACTTATAATGAACTGGTCTGAATTTTGTGTTTTCTTATAATACTTAAGTTTTTAAACTGAAGCACAGTTGACAGTATTATTATAGTTCAGGTGTACAAACAGCAATTCGACTATTAATCTACCTTACAGATATGTTCACCATGAGTTAGTAGTACAGTCACAACAATACTCAAGTATTTAAAGGTAAAATAACACGTCTAGAATTTAGTTTAAAATACTTCATCAGGGATGCCTCGGTGGCTCAGTCAGGCAAGTGTCTGCCTTTCTGCTGGGGTTGTGGTCCCAAGACCCTGGGAAGAGTACCGCCTCCCTGCTCAGCAGGGAGCCTGCTTCTCCCTCTGCCTGCCGCTCCCCCTGCTAGTACTCTGACAAATAATATCTTTAAATAAAATACTTCGGCAAAAAAGGGAAAAGGAGCAGATGAGGCAAACAGGAGTACTTTACCCCAAACAACGTGGCTAAGTCAAAACCAAAAAAAGTTAAGACAAAGGTTGAGATAACAGTAACAATTTAAAGTGTAAAAAATAAAATCAAAAGCTGTGTAAGATTTTTTTCCTTTGAAGAGAAAAAAATTGCTAAGTACAAAATTAAGCATGAGAAATGATCCAGTACAAGGATTTTTAAAAGCTGGTTTACAAACATATGGCATTTAAAAAGCTAAAGGAAATAAATAGTATCCTAGCAAAACTCTTAAATAATTAGGGGCATGTGTCTGGCTCAGTTGGTGGAGCAAATGCCTCTTCATCTCCCAGTTATGAGTTTGAGCCCCATGGTGGGTGCAGGATTACTTAAAAAAAAAAAAAAAAAGGAAAAAGTCTTTCAAATAATCAAATATTGATCCACCAAATAAAAACACAAAACCCTCCTCAAATCAGTATTACGAAGAAAAACCAATACAATATTCAACGGCTCCATATCCAGAGTTTCCCATTGAACTATACAGAAAAATTTTCATTAAATAGTTCTGAATTGCGAGAAAGCTAAAACAGAAGAAAAAGAAGCTAAAGAAAGGCAAGTAATCCTCAGAAGAGGGAATAACAGTCTAAACCACCACAGAAAAATCATTAATACTTCTTAAAGTAGAGACTTATATAGTAAGCTAAAATTTAAGGTGGGGAAAAAAAAAAGAGGGAATGCAAGGTAATGCCAAACATGAAAATTTGCCCAACCCTATATACAGGATTTTTTTTTTTTAAGGATCACTTTGCCAATCTGGAGTGGGAGTGGTTACAACTTTCCAGGAAATTAGAAAACCTATTACAATCAGATATGTTACATAGGAACTCTCCCCTTGAGAATCTAAAGGAAGAATAAAACCACTTGTACTTAAGAATACACAGGCAAAAGGTCCAGCACAGTTTTTTTTGAGGAGAGCCCAGAGCAATGCTGTTTAGTTAAGATTGAACGAAGGAAGGTCTAAACCACTCTGTGCAACTCTAAGCAGCCATTAGAGTGTAGAGCCACAACACAAGGCTTTGGAGTGTCCTTGATCCATTAACGAGAAAAAACAAGCTGCGGAAAACACAGAGTAGTATAATCTCATTTTTGCAAATGTGCACAAAACCAACATAAAGAATGAACACTAAACATGAAAGTAGACTCAATTTTAAAAATCAGGAAAATGCATATCAGAACAGATTCTAGTGGGTTTTACTTTTTTTTTTAAAAGATTTTATTTATTTATTTGACAGAGAGAGATCACAGGAGACAGAGAGGCAGGCAGAGAGAGAGAGAGGGAAGCAGGCAGGCTCCCCGCTGAGCAGAGTGCCCGATGCGGGACTCGATCCCAGGACCCTGAGATCATGACCTGAGCCGAAGGCAGCGGCTTAACCCACTGAGCCACCCAGGCGCCCCGGGTTTTATTTTTTTTAACTGATTTCTGATTTTATTGTTTTGCTTCTAGTGTTTTATAAAGCAGATTATAGCCACTGCTGGAGCAAATTATCTGCCCTCTCCACCCTGTAGAAGGCACTGGGAATTATCAGAACCTCTTGAGTAAACAAACTGGGAAAAGTATAATGCCATTTAGAAAAAGTTCTAAAATTTGTTTTTAAATTTGTTCTCTGCACCCAGAAAAAAACTGACACCATACGTGGTCAAGAAAGGTCAAACCAAACTTTGGGTGGCCACAGAGAAAGGCGTGGGGAATATTAACTCTTCTTTTTCTAGCTAAGAGGAACTCCACAATACCGCCAGCAAATTCAAGGGCGGGGGTGGGGGGGGGTGGCCGGACCCAACCCCCCACACACAAAGAACTGGCTGCCCATTTTGAAAATTCAACCACAAAGGAAATGCAAGTAGGTAATAAACATATGAAAAAGCAGTGACTGCCAAGGAAATGCAAACCAAAACAAGCTGGTCCATCAGGGAGCTTTAGGGAAAATTTATTCTCCCTCCCCCTACCCTTGGCCTAGGGTGTGTGAATTGCTGAAGATTTCTTGCCCCTGCCTAACAGGTTCCAGCTCCCCAAGTGTGCCCTCCTGTGGTATATTAGTTCAAGTTCATTAAAAGATAAAGCCAAACTCATGGCTCACTGATTTAAAAAGTCTCCCAGATTTTTCCAATGCTCAACTCCTTTTGATGGCCGTCCAAATCGGCCCCTGCCTCAGTCCTGGCAAATCCCCTTTTCCTCCCTGATTAAGGATTCTGAAGCGAAAGTGGATAGAACTTCAGGATGTCTGGGATATTGGGTGGGAAAGAGACCACAGTTTTATTCTCATTCATCTCCAACAGGAGTTCAGCATTTGACAGTGATCAAAATAATACATTTGAGATACACACTATGTAATCTTTTTAACCTATTTAGCAAAACCGAGGGGGGAGGTCTAAACTACTTTTAATTTGACATAACGAGGGTAAAAGTATTTCACCGCACCTGCAACAACTGTTTTGTGAAATACCCGCGACTTCCAGAGGTGACAGAATCTGGGATTCCGCGAGAGGCCCAGGCAAAGGAGTCCCTGCCCATACCACCTGCTGTTAGACTCCCAGCTCCTGGGTCCAAAGGTCAATCAATTGCAAATTTACTGAACTCAACACGCTGGAACCCTGGCATTCCGCTTCTCCCAGCCCCTCAACGACCAAGTCTCAGCTGCTTACCCAGTGAAGGCGATTCACCTGGAAAAAAGATCTCTGATGAACAGAGCTTGGTCTTCTCCACAGCTGTCTTTCAGTGCCTAGAGTTTAAGCAAAGTCCACGATGCAGTTTAAAAGGTTTAGGGGCACCTGGGTGGCTCCGCTGGTTAAGCTCCTGACTTCCGCTGACGTCATGATCTCGGAGTTCTAGATCGACTCCCGCATGGGGCTCCCTGCTGAGCGGGGAGTCCGCTTCTCCCTCTCCCGTCTTGCTCTCAGATAAATAATAAAAATAAGGTTTAATATACATAGGGGGTGGTAAAGGCTCTACTCTAGCTGGTGTTTGCTTACACTGATAGGATCATAGGAATAATTATGCTAAAACACGGAATTATTAGTGCAGAGTCTAGGAGTAGAGGTAAGGGGAGCGCTGCAGAGAAGGAAAAACTAGGGCCCCAACTAAGGAGGTAAGCAGAGGGACTGGGAAAGAGGGTGACAAGAATTCTTCTTCGTGCTAGTTGGGGTCTACTTTTTGGCAGTAAACATATTCCATTTGTCGCCTGGAAAATAGTTCTGTCCTTTCTAACAACGAAGGTGATGCAGACAAAGGCACTACCTTCAAATCAATTCCCTTCCAGTTTATGGGAAATTCTGTGAAGACGGGTTGGAAATGAGGTTCAAGGCCTCGGATCTAGGAAATGGAGACAGACTGAACCCCCAGGTCTGCCTGGCTCCAAAGCGCTCACTCCATTACTCCTCAAAGACACCGTGGAAAATCTCACCTCCCCCACCCTTCTTTTAAAAGTAGCACTTAAATACTGCCTCATTTCCTTGACTTCATTTTCTCCTCCTGGCACTGCTATTTTACTTTTTCCTTTATCAGTATTTTTAAAATAATCTCTACACCCAATGTGGGATTCGAACTCGCAACCTCATAGCAAGAGTCTCACGCTCTTCTAACTACAACAGCCAGGCACCCCTGGCACTGCTACTTGATGTCCCTGTTTCCCGCGAAGGGGACACTCAGGAAGGTGGCTCTCTCACCAGCTCCTCAGAAACAACCAGGCAGCCAAGCGACAGGGCCCCCGCGGTGCCCACTACCCCCACAATTGCGCCAGCCTTACCAGGAGAAGAGAGCCAACCTGAGGACGCACCCCAGCTCCAAGACAGAAGGAAGAATGGCCGCAGCAAGTTTTTGCTGGCTCCTCCCCTCCCCTGGCGGAGTTCCAAAGCTTCTGGTCCAATCCCCTCGCAACCTACACGCCCTCGCCCCCTCCCCTGGAAATCTCCACCAGTCCAGAAGCACCTGCCGACTTCCTGCTGCAGGACGCCCCCTGAGCCCCAGCCCCCAGCTCCGTTTCCTCCTGCCCTCGGGCTGAACGTGCCCCACCCCACCCCACCCTACCTCAACCAATCCCCTTCCCCGTGTTACCCGCACCAGCCCTGAATCCTGACTCGCATCTCAATAAAGTCAACACTAACTGCCTAGTTTATTCCGGCGGTAACCCCAGGGGCCGTTCTCAATTCCTCTGCTTTTTTTCAATTCCCATATTCAGTTATGTCTAAACCTCAGTAGCTGTCTACTTCTCTCGCTCTGCGTGGCTTCAGCGCAGTCGGAGCCCACCATTTCTTGCTGGTCTCCTGGCCTCCACTCTGGCCTGCCTGCAGCCCTTACCCACATAATCCCTTTGAGTCATTTCCCTTTTCAGGCAGAGGAAAATTGTTACCGTTCATCTCATTCTGATTCCCTCTTTAACTTTGTCTCAGTTCTCTCTGTCATAGAAATGATCTCCTTTTTAAAACATTGTAAATTCTTGCCTCAGGGCCTTTGCACTAGCTCCTCTTGCCTTGGTGAATTAGGTTTCCAGTTCTTTCACAACCTGCTTCTCCCCCCGCCCCCCCCCTTTTTTTTTACTTCTTTGCCTGCACAGGTCCTCAGGTCACCTGATAATTCCTCCAAGAGGCCTCCCAGAACCCTTTCTAAGGGAGTCCCACACCTTATCTTATCAGCTTCTTTTTTACCCAGTTTTTAGAACCTGAACGTATCCATTCAACTCTATTTTGTGTTTTGTTGGGAATGTCTCTTCTCCATTTCCCCACTAGAATATAGAATATAACCCTAGTAGGGCAAAAATCTTACCTTCCTTGTTCACTGATTTATCTACTGTACCCAGACTTGTGACTAGTATGTACTGGGCCCTCATTTGGAAAGAGGGAATGAGTGAGCGAGCAGACTTGCCAAATCAGGCTCTGGGGTGGGCTATCTCCAGAATTGTGAAGGGTGGGCCATGCAGCTCAGGGAAGTGTCCTGAGCTGCAAATTCAGGGGTTTGAGGGGTTGGGCTCCCCAGGCCTGGCTTTCAGGGTCCAGATGGAGACTGACTTAGTCAAGGTTATATACAGTCCATAAACAGTGAAGCCCCCACACTTGGTACTGCCCAACCAATGTGTGGCATACATGAAGGTGCTGTCAGCCTCAAAATAAAGACCCTCCCCCTCCATGAGAGGCAAAGGAGCGCTTATTTGGGATCCAAGAATTGCAATTCCAGGAGCACAGATTTAGGTAAATGTGCAAATCGCATCCTGCTTGTTGGGTGAAAGCAAGGGAGAGGGGAGAGAGCAATGACCTGAGTTGAAGAAAAGAAAAAAAATAGGTTTGTCTGGGTATTTTAACAGCTAAGTGCCTCTGGGTTATATATTGATTGGCCACTAGTTCTTTTCTTTTTTTATTTTATTTATTTGACAGAGAGATACATCACAGGTAGGCAGAGAGGCAGGCAGAGAGAGGAGGAAGCAGGTTCCCTGCTGAGCTGAGAGCCCAATGGGGGGCTCAATCCCAGGACCCTGAGATCATGACCTGAGCTGAAGGCAGAGGCTTAATCCCCTGAGCCACCAGGGGCCCTTGACCACCAATTTTATCTTCAGAGAGTCGGAAACCAGCAGACTGCTGATCAGGATGTCTGTTTGGCTAACTACTCAGACAATTGCTTGAAGCAATGGCTATCCTGTCCAGTCCACAGGTTTGGGCCAGTCCACGGGTTTGGGCCCAGTTACACGAAGCGGGGGCTAGCTGTCTCTCTACTGTGGCTTCGTTCCCAATACTTTTTTTTTTTTTAAAGACTTTATTTATTTGGCAGATGGTAAGAGAGGGGAACACAAGCAGGGGGAGAGGGAGAGGAGGAAGCAGGCTACCTACTGAGCAGGGAGTCTGATGTGGGGCTGGATCCCAGGACTCTGGGATCATGACCTGAGCGGAAGGCGGACACTTAACAACTGAGCCATCCAGGAGCCCCTGTCACCATATTTTTAAATGGCACCAGTCATGTTAATTTTTCACAGTACGTAGTCTTTTTTAAAAATTCCTTCTGCCTCTCCGGCATTATTAATAAAATCACTCAAATGGAAAACAGTAAAATTAAACAGGGCAATCAAGTGCCAGGAAAAAAAAAAAATTGAATGTTAATGGCAGTTGAGGGCAAATCCAGGAGCTGGAGATGTAGGCTAGGTGACAGGATAGCAAGGAGGTCGGCGATATTCAGAGTGCTGGAAACCAGGCAGGACAAAGGGCCTCGTTTCTTGAGCAAATATCAAAGGGAAAAGAAAGGCGTGTGGAGCAAATATTAAATCTCAATCTTTAAATCATTAAAAGAGACTTAAACATTCCCCGGGTCCTACCTTTGACTAAAATACTATATGTTAATTCGTTGAATTTAAATTTTAAAAATTAAAAAGAAAAATTGGAGGGTGCCTGGTTGGCTCAATGGGTTAAGCCTCTGCCTTTGGCTCAGGTCAGGATCTCAAGAGTCCTGGGGAAAAAAAAAAAAAAAAATCTCTGCTCAGCAGGGAGCCTGCTTCCTCCCCATCAACCCCTTTCCACCCTCCCATCCCCCCAACCCCGCCTGCCCACTTCTGATCTCTATCTGTCAAATGAATAAATAAAATCTTTAAAAAAAAAAGTGTTTATCTTTTAAATAAATAAGAAGTAAATAAATAAATAAATAAAGGTGGTTTGCCTGGGTGGCTCCTGAGTGTGTTAAGCCTCTGCCTTTGGCTCAGGTCATGGTTTCAGGGTCTCCCAAGTCCTGGGATCAAGGCCCACAGCAGGTTCTCTGCTCAGCGGGGAGCCTACTTCCCCCCCACCCCGCCTACTTGTTATCTCTCTCTCTCTGTCAAATAAATAAATAAAATATATATTTTTAAAAGATGTTATTTATTTATCAGAGAGAGTGAGCACAGGCAGAGGCAGAGGGAGAAGCAGGCTCCCCGCCGAGCAAGGAGCCCAAAGTGGGACTCGATCTCAGGATCATGACCTGAACCAAAGGCAGCCACTCAACCAACTGAGCCACCCAGGAATCCCTAAATTTTTTTTTTTTTAAACGTGTTTTCCTCTTGGTGGGGGCAGGGTGGCCTCATCCTGGCCAGCCTGCCTGCTTTCCAAATAGTCTTCATCAGGTTCCACATCCAATACAGGGCTTGAACTCACAACCCTGCGATGCAGCGTTGCGGGCTCTCCCCACCAAGCTGGCCATGCAGCTCCAAGTTAGTAAAGATTTTTTTTTAATAATTTATTTATATGACACAGAGAGAGAGAGAGAGAGAGAAAGAGCACAAGCAGGGGGAGCAGCAGAGGGAGAGTGGGAAGCCGCCTCTCCGCTGAGCAGGGAGCCCGACGTGGGGCTGGATTCCAGGACCACGGGATCATGACCTGGGTGTCCCGGGATCATGACCTAAGCCAAAGGCAGACACTTTACCAACTGAGCCACCCAGGTGCCCCCCAAGTCAGCAAAGATTTTAAGTGGAATTTTGGCAGAAGTAGATTAGGAAAAAAGTAATAAGTTTTGTGTCTCAGCTCTCTTAGTTTTAAAGTTCCTATCTCTGATGATGGGGGTGTCTTTCCACTCAGCACAGAGAGAGTACCTTTCATATGGGAGATTTGTTTCCTGCTTTCAGGAGGACAGAAGAGGGTCTGAGGGTCCTTGCACCAGCTATCTCTTAAGTGACTTCTATTCAAAATGATCAGTATAACAAAGTAGCCCCCCTGGGGAGGGGTGGGGCTGCCCCTGGCCCCACAACATCAGTTGTTACTAACTCAATGCAGCATGTGTGGATCCTGTTCGGATCCTAACTCAAACACGGAAGAGAACATCCAATAGAAGACAAAAAGGAAAATTTGAACACTGACTGGATATTTGATGATTTGAAGAGATTAGATTTCATTTGCATTAAGTGTAATAAGGGTACCATTATTACATGCTTGAGGGAGTCCTCCTAGCCTTGTATGCAGCAATTTTGGGGGTGAAAATATTTGTACCCTGGGCCCTGGGTTTAGTGGGCCCATCAAAGCCATTGTATTTTAAGAAGTAAAGTGGGCTTTGGTTGCCCTGGAGCACAGGGTTGCCAGTTGGAGTCTGCTGCCTCTGGGGGTCCACAGAGAACCTCTAGGGGTCATGTGGGTCTGAATGGTTGGGGCTTTCTATGCTAATAGAGTACCTTATTTATTCTGTCCATTGATAATTAATACTTGAGAACACTTACAATACTAATGGAACTTAATCTAAGAGAAGTTCAATTTACATTTTGCTTTACATCTCAATACATTTCAGTAGGAGAGTCAAAATAATTATGGTCCACATTAGAATATAAAAAATTTAAAAATGCTTAGTGTTACTATGCCTACATTCAGGTTTGTTTTATTCTTTTTTTAAAGATTTTATTTAGGGGCGCCTGGGTGGCTCAGCGGGTTGAAGCCTCTGCCTTCGGCTCAGGTCATGGTCTCAGGGTCCTGGGATCGAGCCCTGCATCAGGCTCTCTGCTCAGCGGGGAGCCTGCTTCCTCCTCTCCCTCTGCCTGCCTCTCTGCCTACTTGTGATCTCTGCCTGTCAAATAAATAAATAAAATCTAAAGAAAAAAAAAGATTTTATTTCTTTATTTGAGAGAGACAGGGAGAGTAAGCAAGAGAGAGAGCACCAGCAGCGGGAGGGACTGAGGCCGAGGGAGAAGCAGACTCCCTCTAAGTAGGGAGCCCAACATGGGGCTCGATCCCAGAGTCCTGGGCGGAAGGCAGATGCTTAACCGACTGAGCCCTCCAGGTGTCCCCGGATGGTTTCTTCTTGGTATTCCTTCAATAATTGTATGAATGGAGTTGACTGAAGAGGTACTTATGTTAATTTCTAAAAAAGTACACAGCCCATTGCTATAGTTATATGGAGGTAGGCAGGTAATGCAATTGTCCAGCGTTTTTGAGGCCATAAGTTAGCTAAGCCCAAGACGTTTAGCTAAGATTCAGGAATAAAAGCCCATACCAGAGGGGTGCCTGGGTGACTCAGTGAATTGAAGCCTCTGCCTTCGGCTCAGGTCATGATCTCAGGGTCCTGGGATCGAGCCCTGCATGGGGCTCTCTGCTCAGTGGGAGCCTACTTCCTCCTCTCTCTCTGCCTGCCTGTCTACTTGTGATCTCTGTCAAATAAATAAATAAAATCTTTGAAAAGAAAAATAAAAGCCCATACCAGATATAGTGTGAAGCCCAAATGGGAGGGTAAGAAAATCTCAGGACCTGGATAAATCAATTTTTCTGGCACGGCAATGGTAAAATTTCCACCATTTTCCCTGTGGCTTTGGACAGTCTCAGGGCTGAGTCCTCGACCCAAGCCCCCACCTGATAGCTGCGGGAAGATGAGGGAAAAGACCATAGTGCCGTGGTCACATGTCCTACTTTGTGGCGCCTGAGTAGTTTTAAGACAAACTACCCGGGAGGTCTGGGCAAGCAGGGTGAGCAAGTGGGCTCCCAGTGAAGACCATTAGCTCATCACTGAGTCTGCCCAGCTCTTCAGACTTGCCTGGCCTCTCAGGAAAGAAGACGGTGCCTGGTTCCAGTTGGATGACCTAGTTGACACCCCTTCCACATGCCAGGACAACCTTAAGACTGAAAGGGAAGGTGGTCCTGAACTTGTAGCAGAATGCAGAAGAAAACCAACCTGAGTTCCAGCTGAGACACAGCCCTTACAGTCATTCTGCTTGGAATGCCCTTCCTCACCCAAATTCTACCCTCTATTCTGGGTCACTTGTCAACTATTTATTGCGTATGTACTATGTGGCAAGCCCTGTTCTCTCTAAGTTTGGCTTTGATGACACCTCCTCTAAGAAGTAGCCTTGTAGGAGTCTGTAGGCTCAGTTAGGAAGGCTTTGGAGGGCCAGCGTGCTGGGACTTGAGGCGCTTATCGTTCAGCATAGTTTCCTTGAAAGGCACCAATGCCCAGTCATAAAGCTGGCTCCAGATTCAGACTGTCGGGTTAAGATCACCACTCTACCAGCTTCGTGACTCGGAGTAAGTTACTTACCCTCTTTGTGTGTGTTTTTGAGAAAATCTACAAAGTAGGCAAGACAGGACCTACTTTATGGCGTTGGGAGAATTGGAGATAGTTCAGTTAAAGTAGCTTTCACACGGAGCTTAGAAGTCAGTACTACATGCATATTGTGGTAAGTTTGTTCAATACAAGAAAGAACAGCGCACCTGGCTGGCTTAGTCTGTACAGCAGGCAACTCTTGATCTCAGAGTCACAAGTTTGAGTCCCACATTGGGCACAGAGACTACATGAAAAATAAAATACAAGAAAGTATAGAGAAGCGAAGATAGCTCGAACAAGTTGATGATGCACGTTCTTTCAGATTTTTCTATGCACACATGTACTTACATAAAATATGAACCTCTTAAATCAGCGAGCTTTCCTTCTTTTTGGATTTTGAAGAGATTTGTGTCAAACATAAAAAAACAATTGCGGGGGAGGTGCCTGGGTGGCTAGGTGGGTTAAAGCCTCTGCCTTTGGCTCAGGTCATGATCCCAAGAGGGATCGAGCCCCGCATCGGGCTCTCTGCTCTGCCGAAAGCCTGCTTCCTCCTCTCTATCTCTGCCTGCCTCTCTGCCGACTTGTGATCTCTGTCAGATAAATAAATAAAATATTTAAAAAAACAATTGGGGGAGAAATATATACATATGTATATATATATATATACATAATAATTCAGGCTCTCCAGTTCTGTTTCCTGTAAAATTAGAAATCCTATGGTACCTACCTCATAGATTGTGGATTAAATGGAGTAAAACATGCACATGTTTTTAGAATAGTATCTGGGGTAGGCATGGTAAGCCTCAGGAAGTTTGCTATTAATATTGTTGATGTCATCATTTGTTTAAATACTTGGCGGGTTTTATTCTACAACCCCAACAGGTCTTACACATTTTGGGGGTTAACATTATTTCTGGGTAATAATTATTTTCATTGCTATTGTGGATAGTCACCCCCCCCCCCACACACACACCCCCATGTGGGAAAGTAGAAGCTGACATCCTATTGCTAATAGTTCATGGTCTAGCATCTCCTGGGAAAGACAGATTTTGCAAAGAGATTGATTTTAACATAGCATGTTACTTGAAAAAAATAATGATAAGCTGTGGTTCTGTGAAAGGTAGAGAAGGCTGCCAGCCGAACTTCAGGGGAGGTCCGGGGAAGGTTTGTTGGAAGTTGTAATAGGTGACTGTGTCCTGAGGGCGAGGCATTTTCCACACCTTGCTAGTGCTATGCTCCCATAACTGCTTACCTCTTCCTCAGTGGAGGTGCCAAAGTCGGGTGGGCGGGTTGGACTTTGGCTCTTGCTCCCACTATTGTTAGGACTTCAAGCAGAACCCCTGCCTTGGGACTAGGGACGCTCTTCCTCTTCCTTTCATTTTCACTGGTCGTGTTTCCAAATTTCAGAGATCACCCTATTCTAACAGCTAGCCCTGAATTCTAACAGCAGCCAAAAACCCAAGGGATTGGTTACAGCTCTCCTCTGGGATGCAGTACTGTTCTAGCCCACAGGACATAACCTAATCTAATCTATCTCTGGAGAAGAATCGTTTCTATGGAGACAGGACGCCTAATCCTACCTGTTACTAAAGATTCTGGTTTCTTGTTTCTCATCACAATTTCGGGGTGGGAATGTCCCTCTAGATTTATGGAGTAAGAGCCAAAAATTTCTTCTGAACAAAATTTCCTTCTAAGGACACAAGAATCAGGTAAGTGGAAAACCTGCGCCACCTTCTGGCCACGGGTGTGAGTAGCTTTCTTAACACCCATTGTTCTTTCATATTAAAGGTAGGTTTTTCTTTTCTTCTGCAAAATCAGAGGCTCTGTGAACTCGAGCATGTATTTAGCGAAGACTCACCTGAGTTAGGTTAATGCAGATTCTGATTCCAAAGCGTGCACCTGCCTGCCCCCGGTTTCTGATGGGAAGTGTTCACAGACCACACTCTCAGAAACAGTAACAACGATGGGATGAAGGCCAAAATGTAAAACGAATAATGGTTTTTAAAAAAATTGTCTTCTAGGGCCCCTGGGTGGCTCAGACGGTTAACTGTCTGCCTTACGCTCAGGTTATGATCCCAGGGGTCATGGGATTGAGCCCCGCATCTGGCTCGCTGCTTTGTGGAGAGTCTGCTTCCCCCTTTCCCTCTGCCTGCTTCTCCTCGTTTGTGCTTTTTCTCTCTCTTTGTCAAATAAATATTTTTAAAAAGCTGTTTTCTATTTTAAAAAGAGAACACTTTTGGGGGCACCTGGCCGGTGTAGTCAATGGAGCATGCAACTCTTGATCTCAGGGTTGTGAGTTGGGTATAGAGATTACTTAAAAAGAAAAAAAAATGCACTTTTTCATGAAAGTGTGAAAGTTTGGGAATACAGAAATATTAAAGATGAAAATTAAAATCACATATTATCTCAACAAAAGCACCATTTTATAATCTTTCTTAAGTTTCTTTTCAGTTTTGTGTCTGCAGTGCAAAATTTTCTTTGAAAATATGCATCATTTTCCTTTGGGGGCTTCAAGCCATGTGTTATTTAACCATTCCCACATGGGTTATTGGTGGACCTTTAGGCCATTTTTACTATTAAAAATAATAGTATAATATTGGTGTGGCCATCCATTTACATTAGTCTTTGTGTATGACTGTGATTCTTCCCTTAGGGTGTAATGGGATAATTCGGTACAGACTGATTCTGGGTAATATTGCCAGTTCGTTGTTTCTTATTTCCGCACACTGGCCAGAACTTCCAAAACATGGAACTGCAGAGGTGAAAGAAGTCAATTCCTCTACAAACATAACAGTCTCCAATTAGAATAAAATAGCCTATCCTTACAAATGTTGAACTACCATGAGGTAGTTCCTCTCTGGATATCTTTTCTTCTGTTTTTTCTTTCTGTTTTTTCTTCATTATTAGCCTTTTTTTACTTATATATTTTTAAAGATTTCACCCATTTATTTGTCAGAGAGAGAGAGTGAGAGAGAGACCACATGCAGGAGGAGGGGCAGAGGGAGAAGCAGGTTCTCTGATGAACCAGGAGCCCAACATGGGGCTCTATCTCAGGACTCTGGAATCATGACTTGAGCCTAAGGCAGACACCCAACTGACTGAGCCACCCAGGCATCCCTGTTAGCCTAATTTTAATGAAGAGGTTGAAATAAAGGACAGTGTGGTGAGAAAAAAATAATATACCTTTTTTTCATGAAGAAATTTACATGATATACCAAGTTCAGTCCTGCTTTATTGAGTGCTAACTTGGTCAGGGACTATGTTGAGCCCCATGGGTAGAAAGTAAGTGGTGATCTAATTCATGACCTAGAGAGTAACACAGGTATGAAAATAATTACAATAAAGAAACGATGAATGCACTCGAGGTATATAGTGCTCAAGGTATAGATACACTAATACCTAATTCATTTAACTTTCCTATGTTTTCTTATCCCATGAAGTAGGTATTATTACTCTTATCATCACCATTTCCCATTTCACAGATGAGAATACTAAGGCACAGAGTAATTTGCCCAAAGTCCCAAAAGCCAGAATTTGAAACTAGGTGTTCCTGCTCAGAGTCCATGCACATAACCATTAAACAACAATGTCTCTATGTAATACCAAGCAGAGAACGACTATAAATCTGGAGGGCAGAAAGGATTTTTAAAAATTACAACTTTCGGGCGCCTGGGTGGCTCAGTGGGTTAAAGCCTCTGCCTTTGGCTCAGGTCATGATCTCAGGGTCCTGGGATCGAGTCCCACATCGGGCTCTCTGCTCGGCAGGGAGCCTGCTTCCTCCTCTCTCTGCCTTCCTCTCTGCCTACTTCTGATCTGTCTCTGTCAAAGGAATAAATAAAATCTTTAAAAAAAAAAGATTTTAAAAATTATAAGTTTCAACTAATGTTAATTGAGCATCTATTAAATGGCAGGCAGTGTGCAAAGAGCTGGATATACAGTGGTGAAAAAGATAGTCAGAGTCCACACTTTTACAAAGCTTGCAATCTAGTGGGGGAGCCGTACAGTAAACAAATGAAACCAGAAAGGAATTCATAATTATATACTTTATATAGTGTGTGTGTGTGTGTGTGTGTAATGAAGGCAAAGAACCAAGCACTAATACAAAAATATTAATAACAGGCCAAGGAACGGGTATTAGATGACAGTGGCAGCATGCATGGCCTTGGTGAGGAAGAGACATTCAAGTCTGGAACTGAAGTATGAGGAATTAGCCAGACACAAAAATGGGAGGAAGAGCTTGAGTATGGGGGCCAGGATCTTGGAAGAAGAGGGACAGATAAGGGAGGCTGTGATAGCAAGGGAGATGTTGGTAAGAACAAATCATTTTGGGCCACATTAAAGAAACAGGACTTATTCCAAGGACAATGAAGGATTTGAAGCAGGGGTGGGGAGGAAGTTACAAGGCTCTATGAATATTTCAAGATTACTGGATTCTGTGGAGTGTGAATTGAGGGAGAGAGGAAGAACTGGGAGAGTAGTTAGAAGTTGGTCCAGACATGGAATGATGGTGGCCAGGACCAGGCTGGTGGTTCTGGACACGGAGAAAAGTGAGCATCCTGCAGACATACTTTAGCGACACAGCCAACAATTCTGCAGGATAGCTTAGATGTTGGGGGTGACTTTTAAGGGTTTGACTTGGCCAGCCAGGATGTGAAGCTGTCTACTGAGGTGGAGAAGCCTGGGGGTGAACAGATTTTGGAGGGATCACAGATCTCTCAAAAATCCAGCTCCCCAAAATGAACTTTCACTGGAGTTCAACTAGTTTAAATCCTGTTCCTTTTTTCAGCCTAGTTCACACTCCCCTTTCAATTCCTCCTCTTCCATCTCTAAAAACAATCATAATCATCTCCAAATAATAAGCAGTGTGACCTGTTGTCTTGAGAATGGGAGGGGTGAGCTCTCCTACCTGGCTCCCCAGCCCTCACCCATTCTCTTTTCTTCCTCTTGCAGGCTCTTGGGCTGTGACTCCAGAATATAAATTCTTCTCTGGTTGTTCACCCACGTGTCCCTCTTCTGAGGGGCATGTTATATTTTCTGTCTTCTTCCTGGTGAACTCCCTGCCAGTCCTCCCCACCACCCCCTGTACCTCCATGTTACTTGCAAACTAGTTTCAAAGGGGGAGGGCTGGAATAATTTGAACATTGGTGCAGCTATCTGAGATTTTCAAACCTCAGAAATCTGGCTCTTGACTCCATTATTAGAATGATTTCTTTCAAGGGCACATCGATCACAAAACTCCCCAGATGAAATGATCTCACTGACTCTGCTATACAGAAAGGACAAGTTCCAGGCTCTGTCAAGTGGCTGACAGGGTCCTTCCTGACTTAGACCCTTTGGTCTGTCCAGTTATGTCTTTGCACTTCCCTTCCTGCATGTTCCATTCACACGTGACATGGCCCCCCACCCCCCTTCCATCCCCCCACTAAGCAAGTCAAAGGCAGAAAGTAGGTCTTACTCACTTCATTATCCCCTGAGCCTAACATAGCTTTTAATAAAACTTACATGAGTAACTGGGGAAGTCTTATCATACCTCGTGTATGTTTTTTTAAAAGTTAGTTTTAATGACTGCTCAATCTTCTAGCACTTTGTAAGCGAATCTTACAACAGCAATTTTATTTAAGATACACAATAAAATGATGAACTCCAGCAGGAAAACTCCTCCAGAGCACGGCTCCTGAAAGGGGCAGGATAAAGGGGATACGGGGTGACACCTAAGGGCCGAAATCCATGTCCAAGCCCCGAAACCCAAATATTTCTAACTTATTGCTCAGTGTCAAGGGCCAGGCAAACGGGTCCAATTTGGTTAATGGAAAAACGGAGATTTCAAGGCCCGGTCCTAGTCAGGACCAAACCACCACCGACTGTAAGGATGATGTTTACCTTCTTGTACTGTTAACAGTCTGGCTGGGTGGGAGCACCAACATTCTGATGTCCTTGATCCTTGGAGGTCATGCAAGCTTTCTCTCCAGCCTGGACTCTGCTGCCATCGCCTCACCTCTCCATCTACTTCCCACTGAAGACTCCTCTAAAAGAGCATTATTTATTTTCCTGCCGGCGCAGCCTGGGATTGCGGAGACCCGGGACTCGCAGCGTCTCTCGGGCGCCCCCGCGCGGCCGTCTGTGAGTTCGCAGGGCTGCCGCAGGCTGTGGCGCGCATCCGAAGGGAGCAAATTCGGGTGCAAGGAGACCGGGTTTTCATTTTCAGCCTCTGCAGGTGGAAGAGAACCAACCCCGCTACTGAAACACGTGTCCTGTCCTCAGCAGCGTGCAGCAAAGCAGACGCTGGCAAACTTCCCTGGTTAGAATCCTCACGTGGCTGGTAGAAAAGCAGCCAGATTAAGGGTTTTGTTTTTATTTTGTTTAAAGACTTTATCTGACAGAGATCACAAGTAGGCAGAGAGGCGGGCAGAGAGAGAGGGAAGCAGGCTCCCCGCTGAGCAGAGAGCCCGATGTGGGGCTCCATCCCAGGACCCCGGGATCATGACCTGAGCCGAAGGCAGAGGCTTTAACCCACTGAGCCACCCAGATGCCCCAAGGGAAGGGTCTTAAAGAAGGAGTAATTATGTTTCAGCCATGGACACAGAACTGCAAAGACTATGGGAGAGAAGTCGCAGTGGTGTTTCCAACGAGCCCTTGAGCTCTCGCTCGGATCTTTAAGCCGTATTTATTGAGCCCGCTCTGCTCTGTCTAACGATCACAAATAATGGCACCAGGAAGCCTGTGCCGTGGGCGGGGCTTTCAGATAAGGAAATTATATTACGCAGCAGTCAGGACACTACGGGGAGTGGGCTGCACAGGTGGGGAAGGATGGTCCTCGACCCCCCCTAAGGCGACAGGAGCCTTTCTCCCACCCTGCTGCAATGTCATGAAACAAGTGTGTTGTGGCCTCCCTGTTCCTGAAAACAACCCATTTTCAGTGTAATTGCGGAGTCAGAACCGGGCTGTCCGGCCCGCGTTTTTTTGGTTTTTAGGATTTTATTTATTTATTTGACAGAGAGAGACACAAGGAGAGAGGGAACACAAGCAGGGGGAGCGGGAGAGGGTGCAGCAGGCTTCTGGCCAAGCAGGGAGCCTGATTCAGGGCTCGATTCCGGGACCCCGGGATCATGACCGGAGCTGAAGGCAGATGCTTAAAGACTGAGCTACCCAGGTGTTCCTCCGCTTTTAAAAAAAGATTTTATTTATTTGGCCTGTGTTCTATTTGCCAGCCAGAGAAGGAAGCCTATTTGAGAGCAGATGGGGAGATGGTTTTACAGAGATAGCAGAAGCCTGCTTCAATGGGCTGCGTGATTTCGAGCAGGTTTCTAACTTACCTGGTTCTTAGTTTTCCCTTTGTAAACAATGGGGACAATAATACCTACCTTGAGCTGTTGCTGTGAAGATTCATTGAGTTCCCTACCCCACCATATTTCATTATGCAAAATTTCAAACATACAGTAAAGTTGAGAATTTAACAGAATAGCCACCAAGATTGTGTCATTTAAAAAAAATGTATTTTATTTATTTGATGGGGGCACAGGCAGGGGGAGCAGCAGAGGGAGAAGGCAGGCACTTAACCAACTGAGCCACCCAGGAGACCTAAGATTGTTTTATAACAAACAATCACCTGGAAGAGCAGGTGACTTGATCTTGGGGTTGTGAGTTTGAGCCCCACATTGGGTGTAGAGATTACAAAAAAAAAAAATGTAATTAAAAAATTGTATTTGGCACAGTGCCTGGCCGGATGTTTCAATTTAATAAATATTTGAAAAATTATTTTGTACCAGGAACTATGTTAGGAGCTGGGAATACAATAAGGAGAAAGACATTGTTTCTGTCCTTAAAGTATTTAGAATTTGGTGCAAACAAGAGGCAAGTTAACGCCTGGCTGGACCAGGTAGATCATGTGATTCTTGATCTTGGGGTTTTAAGTTTGAGCCCCACACTGGGTGGAGATCTCTCCAGTGTGGGGCTCAAACTTAAACTCAAACTTCTATTTTATTACTTAAAAAATAAAATATTAAAAAACCCCACCACAACAGACACCTAACTCTCCCACCATCTAGTTGACGTTATAAGGGAAGCTCAGGGTGATCAGAAGAGGGGCTTATCTGGGTCTGTGGCATCGGAAAACTTCCCCAAGGAAGTGGCTTTTAAAAAGAGTTCAGTCTATAGGGTGTGCCTGGGTGGCTCAGGTCATGATCCTAGGGTCCTGGGATCGAGCTTCACCTCGGGCTCTCTGCTGAGCAGGGAGCCTGCTTCCCTTCCTCTTTCTCCCTCTCTCTGTCTGCCTACTTGTGATCTCTGTCTGTCAAATAAATAAATAAAATCTTAAAAAAAAAAAGACTTTAGTCTATAAATAATGTTAAATACACAGTGTAATGTGCACATAACTCGCTTTACTCTACACCCTAGGGGTAGTGAGCTAACCCTGGAGATGTACCCCATCAAGAATCTATATGCCGTGGGGTGCCTGGCTGGCTCAGTCGCTTACCTTTGGCTTAGGGTGTGATCTCAGGGTCCTGCTCAGTGGGAAGCCTGCTTCTCTTCTTCCACTCTCCCTGCTTGTGCTCTCTCTCAAGTAAATAAATAAAATCTTCAAAAAAAAATAAAAAAGAATCTATTTGCTGAGATGGATAATTAGCAATCGAAAGACCACATACTCCTGAGATGGCTTGAAACACCATCTATGCTAAAGGGTGCGTTAATTACGTTAAGGGTAACTTTTTCTTTTCCTTTGCCTTTTTAAGCAGTCTCCACGCCCAACATGCGCCTTGAACTCATAGCCCCGAGATGAAGAGTCTTATGCTCTACCCATTAGGCCAGCCAGGCTCCCCTTAAGGGTAATTTTTAAATTCGTGAAGAGAATATGTTCAAAACTGTTGTTGGTAGGAAAACAGCTTAAACAGTGTCTAATGATCTAAAGACCAACACCTTCGGGGATCCTGCTGGGTTTGGCGCTCCCAGTCCTGCTTTCCCCCTGCCACCTCCAGCCTGCCGCCTCAGGAAGGGTTTATTATCTGATGGGACATAAAATCTCAATGTTGTTGCAATTGCCTTGGGAATGGAAAATTTTAAACCAGGTGTTTGTGGGAAGGACCTAAAACATCTGCTCTTAACTCTGGCTGCATGTTAGAATCCCCTGGGAAACTTAAAAAAAAAAAAAGAACAACCCAACACCTTCGATCTCCCCCTCCGTTCCACCCCTCCCCCCCATTTAATCGGTCAGGGTGTACCCCAGGTACTGGGCATTTAGAATGGCCCCAGGTGACTTTTTTTTTTTTTTTAAAGATTTTATTTATTTATTTGACAGAGAGAGATCACAAGTAGGCAGAGAGGCAGGCAGAGAGAGAGGAAGGGAAGCAGGCTCCCTGCTGAGCAGAGAGCCCGATGCGGGACTCGATCCCAGTACCCCGAGATCATGACCTGAGCCGAAGGCAGCGGCCCAACACACTGAGCCACCCAGGCGCCCCCCCAGGTGACTTTTTAAAAAAGATTTTATTTATTTATTTGACACAGAGAGAGAGACAGCGAGAAAGGGAACACAAGCAGAGCGAGAGGGAGAAGCAGTCTTCCCGTTAAGCGGGGATCCCAATATGGAACTGGATCCCAGGAGCCGAAGTGACGGAGCCACGTGTTGTGTGGCCTGTTACTTCTTGTCTGTCTAGGTGGCTAGACAGACAAGACCAGTCAGACTTGGTCTTGAGGGAACACACCTCAGAGGGTAAGGTAGTGGGGGAGGTGGCCTGCATTCCTGTCTGCCTCTGACCTATGCGATTGCAAATTACCGCACACAGAGGGAAAAAAGAGAAAGTGCTCTGGCCTCAGGGTTTCTAACTTCACTGTGTATCTGAGTCAACTGGAGAGCCTGTTAAACACAGATTTCTGGGGATGCTTGGGTGGTTCATTCGGTTGTCTGACTCTTGATTTCGGCTCAGGCCATAATCTCAGGGTTGTGAGCTGGAGCCCCGAGTCAGGCTGCAGCTAAGCATGGAGCCCGCTTGAGATTCTCTCCCCTCCCCACCCCCCACAAAAGACAAAACAAAACAAACCGATTTCTGGGACCTATCCCAAAGATTGGGTTGGTCCAGGGCTGAGGACCATTTGCATTTCTCCCAGGCAATGCTGCTGAAGTGGGTCTGTGGTTGTAACTTGAGCAGCACTGCTTTCTACACTAACGAACAGTCTGTGGGACGTCCTCAGGGTGAGGGAGCCTGGCTTATTCTGGGAAGTATTTGGTGGTATGAGTGTTACTATGACTGCCGGAGACCGGGATGCAAGCTAACCTTCAGCGCTTCAGAAGCTTGCCGAGTCTGGACTTCACTCTGAGTGCAATGAGAAGTCATCTAATTTGGCATATAACTACTTGGGGGTCCCTGGGCGATCAGATGGCAGTAGTAGTAGCTCAGGTGTCTGTTCCTGGGGCTGTGGTAGCGATGACAGTGACTGCTCCAGCGCTGAGGACACCAGAGCAGACAGGAGGCTAGAAAAGAAGTGAGAACAAGGACAGAGACCACTTCCTTGTGTACCTTAAGGCAAGGCTATCCCTAAAGGGGTTGCAGTTTGGGGCACCTAACTGGCTCAGTGGGAGGGATGTGTAACTCTTGATCTTGGGGTTGTGAGTTCAAGCCCCACACTGGGTGTAAATAAATTAATTTAAAATATATATATATATAGAGAGAGAGAGAGAGAAAGGTTGCAATTCAAAGTCCCATGATGTCCGTGATAATGTTATACGTCAACTTTGAGGGTGCTTTTGGATGACTCTTTTTAACATTTGAATCAATAGATTTAGGGGCGCCTGGGGTGGGTCAGTCATTAAGTGTCTGCCTTCAGCTCAGGTCATGATCCCAGGGTCCTGGGACTGAGCTCTACACTGGGCTCCCCGCTCAGCAGGAAGCCTGCTTCTCCCTCTGCCGCCCCCCTGCTTGTGTTCCTTCTCTTGCTGTGTCTCTCTCCATCAAATAAATCTTTTTTAAAAAATAAAAATAAATCAATAGACTTAGTTAGCAGATACATATATATAGCAGATAACATGGTGGGCCTCATCCAGTCACTTGAAGGCCTGAATAGACCAAGAAAGCTGGTGGTATTCCTGAGCAAGAGGAAATTCCCTAGACTTTATCTCTATGTTGACTGTCCTGGGAGATGAGCCTGCCAACCCTCATGGCAGATTTTGGGCCTGCCAGTTTTCATAATTTTATGATCCAGTTCCCAATTTTTATTTTGTTTTTTGAAGATTTATTTGAGAGAGTGTGTGTGTGGCGGGGGGAGGGTCAGGAGAAGTAGACTCCCTCCTGAGCACGGAGCCCGATGTGGGACTCGATCCTGAGATTCCAGGATCATGACCTGAGCTGAAGGCTGTCACTTAACCAACTGAGCCACCCAGGCATCCAGTTCCCAATGTTTAAAAACCAATGAATCTTCTTCCTTGGGTATGGGCGCCCTGGAACCCATTTCAAATAGACCCTGAAGTTCCCAGGAAAATAAATCATGACTCTAGCTTTGAGGGGAGTGAAATACGACAAGGTCAACCTTTACTCCACCATTTCTTCTGCTCTCCCAGGAGAAGAAAGATAGACACATGACCAGCCAAGACATCAGGCAATCGACACTGCACCTGTCACCAGCTGTGGCTAGCTTGAGAAGAAGAATGCATAACACATGAGGGTTATGGGAAATCCTACCTTGGAAATTCTTTCCAGAATGTAGAGGTATATGGGGAGTTGATAAACAAGGTTTTGTTTTTGTTTTTTAAAGAGAAAGACCTCTTCTTTTTTTTTTTTAATTAAGAAAAATTTTTTTTTATTTTTTCAGTGTAACAGTATTAATTATTTTTGCACCACACCCAGTGCTCCATGCAATCCGTGCCCTCTCCAATACCCACCACCTGGTTCCCCCCACCTCCCCCCCCCCACCCCTTCAAAACCCTCAGGTTGTTTCAGAGTCCATAGTCTCTCATGGTTCACCTCCCCTTCCAATTTCCCCCAACTCCCTTCTCCTCTCTAACTCTCCATGTCCTCCATGCTATTTGTTATGCTCCACAAATAAGTGAAACCATATGATAATTGACTCTCTCTGCTTGACTTATTTCACTCAGCATAATCTCTTCCAGTCCCATCCATGTTGATACAAAAGTTGGGTATTCATCCTTTCTGATGGAGTAGTGTATATGGACCACATCTTCCTTATACACTCGTCTGTTGAAGGGCATCTTGGTTTATTTATTTATTTATTTGTCAGAGGGTGAGAGAGCATGCACAAGCAGGGGAGCAGTAGGCAGAAGGAGAAGAAGGCAGAGGGAGCAGCAGACTCCTCTCTGAGCAGGGAGCCTGATGAAGGGCTCGATCCCCGGACCCTGGGATCATAACCTGAGCCAAAGGCAGACGCTCAACCACTGAGCCACCCAGGTGTCCCAGACCAGGTCTTTTTTGTCAGCAGCTAAAAGATAGGTCTATTTTTGTTTTCTAGCCTTTGTTTCTATTTTTGTCTTGAAAGTGCCTTGTGTTGTAGAGCTAAGTTAGGTAGAACTGAAATAAACTTTAAAAATTTGGGCTAATTTAGAAGCCATGCGTGGGTGCTCTACAATAGCTTGCTGACTTGATGAATTCCCACTGTGGCCGCCTGAGGACTCCTCTGCCTGCAGATTAGCTGGGCAACTGGGCTACTTACTTCCCCGGGCATGTCTCTCCCACCTGTGAAATGGGAGTGGCAGTGGGCAGCCGGGACAGACTCCAGTTCTGAGACTGCCACCATCTCTAAGATCTGATTCTAGAAAGAAATTTTTGTTCCTATGTAACTTTGCCCCACTTGGGTCCTAATACTTGACAGCAACATCTCAGGGATCCAAGGCCAAAGCTGTTTTCTTGTTCCTTAAAGAGACTGGGAATAAAAAAGCTGCTCAGAAAGAGTGGAGGTTAAAGTCTTTTACACACACACACACAAATAACTCTTCCAAATTTCAGTTTATATTGCCATTGTGCAGACAGTGAAATGTTTCTTTTCTAGTCTTAAATATGGAGAATCTGACAATTGCAAGTCAAGGTGTCAAAACCTTCGCATGGAACTATTACCTAAATTAAAAATTTTGTGCTCAAAAAAGTCTATTCTGATGGACTTTACTAGAAAAATATAAGCATAAATAAAATATAAAATGGAGGAGGAAACTGGAGCTAAAAACGTTTACTTGCTTATAAAGTGTGAAAAGCAATGCTGTAAAGAAAGGCAATGTTGCTCCCAAGATGAGGCTGGGGTAGTTCTGATCCTGATAAAAAAAAGTGTGTTCCTGAAAAGAGATTGCCTCCCTAGGTCATGTGGACAGGTGTGGCTGTGGGAAGGAATCCAAGGTTGGAATTGATTCCACAAGCTGGGAGAAACCAAGTGGCTTACTGGTCTAGTGCTTCTTTTAAGTGCAAGATGCTTACAGAAAACAGAATCATCATGTTATGAGAACCTGATTGCCATCAGCATCTTATATCCCTTTGATTAGATCAAGGATAAAGGGCTGAAGGGCTTTTGCTTTTGTCCATGAAGAATTAAGCGCTACGGGAATTACCTTCCTGCTGTAGTAAATACCTGGAAAAGTGGACGTCATAGATGAAACAACAGTTTTCGGATATCAGGTAACAGGCAGCACAGGATTTTTGTCCCCGAAGGAAGGGAAACAAGGTCGACAACTTGTCCCAGTGTCCTGCCACGGGGCACCTTCCCGGCCACAGCTCGGGAAGGGGAAACTGATAGACTTCATTGGTGCAGGAGAGATCAAAGTTCAGGGAGGCCACGACGGCTAGAATTTGTAAGGCAGAGGACTGGACAGTAGGAGCTTCACAGAGACAGAGCTACAGGGACCTGCAGAGGGACCCCCTTAGCCTTGGCTGGAATACGAACCTGCACGTGCAGGGGAGGGAACTCCTCAAGGCCAGCAAAGAAACACCTGGAGTTGAGGCAGGGCTGTGAATAGTTTCCAATGTTCAGAATGAAAAACCCTCATTATATACCAGCATTGGGTGGAATTTCCAAGATAAATCCTTAATATCAACAGGGCAAGCTTAGCCCTAAATGAAAGGTGCGTTAGACCCACCCTAGGAAAGTTTATAAACAACACCTGAAAGGATCCGATGGATCACAAGCAACTGGAACTGTGGGTAAGAACAGTCCACGCTATTTAAAGGAAGACAACAAAATCTGCCACCCCAAAATGTAAATTTTACAATGTTTGGCATCCGATAAAAATCAGACATGCAAAAAAGTAGAGAAATAAGACCCACCCAAAAGTAGAAAAGAAACAGCCCCAGGGATGTCAAAGATGATGGGATACTGTAACAGACAAGGATCTTAAACTACTACTTTGAGTCTTAAAATATGGTCAGATACGTGAAGAAGGGGCCAAGTACACACGCCCTATCAGCCAAATTTGGCCCGCTGCCTGTGTTTATAAATAAAGCTTTACTGGAACACAGCCAAGTTCATTCATTTCTGTATTGTCTATGGCAGCTTCCATGCTACAATGGCAAAACGGACTAGCGATAGATTGCAAAGGGCTGCAAAGCCCAAGATAGTTATTTTCTGAGTCTTTACACCACATGTTTGCTGACCCCTGATGTAAAGGAAAACATGAACATGAGGGAAATGAAATGTGTGTGTGCATGTGTGTCCCCCAAATAAAACTTCTAAGGATGGGACATACAGTATTATTTTTAAAGATTTTATTTATTTATTTGACAGAGAGAGAGACATCGAGAGAGGGAGCACAAGCAGGAGTGGGAGAGGGAGAAGCAGGCCTCCTGCTGAGCAGGGAACCTGATGCGGGGCTCGATCCCAGGACCCCGGGATCATGACCTGAGAGGAAGGCAGACACTCAACGACTAAGCCACCCAGGCGCCCCGCGTGCAGTATTTGGAAAGCATATGGGATGGAATTAACATCTAAGATGAATCTGACCTAATCTGTTTTCATCCGGTGGGATAGGCTGACTTCTTAGATAACAGAGGGGTAGAAAGTGTGTGGTCGGGTTAAAAGAACAGCAGTTTGCAATTCCAAATTCGTGGAATTAAGGTGCGTAGAGGTTAAAATTCCTCACCACAGGGTTGATAGTACTTGAAGCATCTTGCTGGCTTCCAGAGGTAGGAGCACCAGCCTATGGAGTGGGCGTTACTCCCTATCCCAGTGGCATGGCTGATGCCAGGAGCCCTGGTTCTAGTTCATTTCTGGCTTCTTGATGGCACAGGTACCAGCTCCACAAGCTCACGCCAGGATAATCAGTGACCCAGGCTGCGGATTCTGGGCAAGAGTTCTGAGCCCCCTCAGAAATATGTTTTTTCAAGGTCATTACTGTTTGAAACCACAAATCATCAGCATGAATGTCTAATTTCAAGCCACTTCCATATGTAGGAAAAGCCTTTTTATTTTTATTTTATTTTTTTTTTAATTTGAGAGAGATAGAGAGAGAGCCCAAAAGCAGGAGGTGAAGCAGAGGGAGAGGGAAAAGCAGACTCCCTGTCAAGCAGGGAGCCTGAAGTGGGACTTGATCCCTGGACTCTGGGATCGTGACCTGAGCCAAAGGCAGACACCTAACTGACTGAGCCACCCAGGCGCCTGGGGAAAAGGGTTTATTGCTCATGTTTGTTGAAGTACTACGAGCCAGGCACTGTACTAAGGATTCTATGTGGACTGTACTCAATGCTAGTACTGAGAAACCACCCACCTCCACCCTTTTCTAACTGAAGAAACTAAAGCAAGGGATAATTTAAATAACTTGGCCAAGGTCACAAGGCTGGTGAGTCAGGATTCGAACTCAGGGGGCTGCCAAGACTTGCCCTCTAGACTACTACACTGGCTCTTTTATAAAGCACCTGTTCTAATGCTTGGCAACACACTTACTGCAAGACAGCCATGAATGCAGCCCAGATTTTAACAGGACTGGAAAACTTTGTGAGAAGTTGGATTTCACACCCACACCCCTCAAATTAGGGAACAAAATGGCTAAAGAAAAAAAAACCAAACCAGATGTAGAAATTACAGTTTTTCATGTATTATAAGATTCCATTTGCCCTTCAGGCAACTACACTTACTTAGACTCTTTGGAAACATCTTACACATACATTCGGCAGTCCTGTTTTTCCAGACTGACTTCCCTTTCATGTTCACTCCAATCACAATACTTAGATTTTCCAAATGATGCATAGGCCAAAACCATACATATGGCTATGAGACAATAGCTCTTTTCAAATTCCCGTCTTTGGTATCCTCTTAGCTTTTAAGTTCTGATGCAAAAAAGCATTTTTGGCAAGGCAATTATTTAGTAGTCGTGCAGCAGAGACAGAACCAGGGATGAAAATATTGGTCAATTTACTGCAGCAAGGACTATAAAGCACAGTTATCTGGAGACGTTCAGGGGCATGACCTAAAAGGATAATGTGTATGAGACATGACAGCAGGGTGCTATTTTGAAATCGATATTTAATGGATCAAAATCAAGCAGAATCACATTTCAAAAGCCATATATGAAGTCTTATGCATGTGTGTGCATAAACCCGTGTGTGAGCACATGGACACACACATGCTTTTTCTTTTTAAGGTGCATTTTCAAGTTTTATTTGGGCTTCACTTCTTCTAGGTTGCCTCAGGTGTTCTTGCAGGTACAATTAGCCTAGAACTTCTGAGGCTGAAAGCTTCTCATGCACTGAAAGATAAGACCCTAACAAGACTGCACATGGTGGATACATCAGAAATTCCAAAAAGCCGTATGTAACTTCAGAAAACTTAATACCAGCCACGAAAGACATTTTCAACATAACATTTAGGCACTCTATACTTTGGAATAGCCACAAAATATTCCGACGAGAGTTAATGCACTTTGTGATGATGTCTACTTGAAGGTAATTCTTAATTAAAATCTGTAATTATTAAATAACATTTTAAAATCAGAGTCCATTCCATTTGGATAATGACGGTGAACCATGACCCATTTGCAGCATTGTGTTTTAGTTCAAAGATGCTAAACTACTTCGATTACTGATCCTGGTACTCCTCTCTCACAGTACCTTTTTTTTTTTTTAAACAGAAGAACTATAACATTCACTGATAAGCATCTTCCCCCTTTTCCTGCTAATACCCAAATAAAAATGTCCCTATTCAACTTTAAAGGTATTTTTTGTATTCTCTGCAGCAATTGCTTTCTTAGCGCAAAACTTTAGCAAATGGGTGGGCGGGGGGCTTCTTGAAGATCAGGAAACATCAGCCAAGTAGCCCTCACTGATTCTTCAACTGAGTTCATTTCCACTCACTTTGTGGCTAAGTATGTTGTTCTATCCTTTTGTTCCTACAGTTTGTGCTGCTAGATTGACTGGTATGGAGCCAAGGGGAAGGATATTTAAATCTGTCACTCTGCTTTTGCACAAGTCCAAGGCCACCCACACCAGGTCTAACCTGAGGGAAAACTTACTGATCTCTGCAGACTGGTTCTGGGGCTTCTATCTCCTAGTCTGAAGACTGAAGAGATGCAATGATGCCTGCCTGCTGAGATGCCATTAACTTCAGCTGAACTTCCTGGACTTGAATATAATCTAGCATGGTTAGAATTCAGAACGTTGATGCTAATTGTTCCTGTGGAGAATAAGGTGCATTTGCTCAGTGGCACACATTTATGTAGCCAAGAAAACAATCAGAAAGTCTTCCAGAATTTTCAGATTATAGTCTGTAAATCGACTCATCATAATCATCAATGACTAGCTTATAAAGATCTACCCAGAGAAACAAATTTGAGACTTATCTGACTCTATGTCGTGCAGAAAAGAGCACAATAATTTCCCATAGGAGAACGGGGTGTTTCATCATGGGGAGCAGTGGTAAGTTAATTACACTCCTAATGTTTTCTGGCATACTTGAAGAGACAATTAGCACGAGTAAATCACGAGTGAGATGATAAGTTGGTTAACATTTGTGTCTGTTTGTCAGAAAACATGTGAGCTTGCTGTTAAGCCTCTGAGTGAGTGGGGATGGGCAGAGAATGGCACAGGAATGAGAGGTGGTTCACTTCGGGTTCAGCAGAGATAATCAGAACCAGTTCCTACTAGTGGCCAAACGTGGATGTGAGATGCAAATCAGGTAAGACTCGTTCAGTTCTAGAAATTCACCTCACCCAGAGTCGATGGTTGGTTTGGGCAAGTCCCGTGAAATCTAGCCACCTCTCCCGAGCAAGAAGGGTGAGGTGATAAATGAAGGTGAATTCTAGGGGAGGCTGCTTTTCATCCTCAAAGCTTCGTCTTTCTATGGCTATTCTACAGCATCTATCTTGTGATTAGGACCCGAGGCTCAGGACAGCACAGTTAAGATTACAGTCCCTTTCTGGCGTTTTAGAATGGCCACGGCTTGCTCATGAGTAACACATTCCAGTGTCTCGCCATTAACAGCTAAAATCTGATCGCCTCGCTTCAACCGGCCGTCGTCTGCAGCTGCTCCCTACAAACAAGAGACATTCCGGTTTAATCCAGGACCAAGCAGTTCACAAATAATATTAACATCATGGTGTACTTATGAAAAGAGCAACTTTGCAAACTACCAGTTACAGTTATTGCGAGGTAATGTTTTTAAACCAGGAAAATTAAGAATGTGGGATGTGTTATTTGAAGAATGGTTGGATAGTAACCATAATTATGCACTGTTTAGGTAACATACTAGTAGAAATGGACTAACATTCATGTTTCTTTTAATACAGGTAGGACCTTCTTTCAATATTCAGAACGGAAGGAAATTTGAATGTCATATTCACGAATATGTAATATACTGACAAAGGTAGAACTGAATCTGGTGTTAGTCTTAGTCCCAATGCCATCATTCTATAGGGTTCCCATTGCATTATTAAGATAGCAGCACTGACATGATCTGTCAAAAGTAAGTGTGGCCTCAGGGCGCCTAGCTGGCTCAGGCCTGGCTCTCGGCCTCTTCTAAGGAGTGAATGTATGGCACATGGTATTTACTCAATAATGGTGGTAGCATAAAAAAAATGAACTCTTGTGGTTGATTGAGCTCAAGTTTTCAGATTTCACAGTCTCTGAAAAGCTGTTCCCTAAATGTTCGCGATTGTTGTAGTTGTTAGGCCAATTTCTTGTTGGCTAATGGTGAAATCTGGCTGGCTGCTGGAAAGACTGAGACCTGAACTTGGCTTTGACTTTGAAGTTTCCAACCAAATACCTGGAAGAAAATGGAAGGTTCTGGCAGCCCGTTAATCAGACTGAGTCCCCAAAGTCCTATACATTCAAAGTGCCTGTCATGTTTCTTATTTCTGGAGGGGAATAAAGACCTCAATGGGCCAAATTAATTTCTTAGTTGAGCAACAGAATTTTTAAAAGAAGCTTAGGGACAAAGGTCCCATAAAAACCCACACCCTGGGGGCCTGCTTCCTCCTCTCTCTCTGCCTGCCTCTCTGCCTACTTGTGATCTCTGTCAAATAAATAAATAAAATCTATAAAAAAAAAAAAAAAAACCACACCCTGTGGGCATCTGAGATCCAGAAACTTGAGAAGACAAACATTTTTAAGAATAAATGATTGTTGGGTGCCTGGCTGGCTCAGCCTGTGGAGCATGAGGCTCTGGATCTCGGGGTCATGAATTTGAGCCCTACATTGGGGTGTGGAGATTACTTAAATAAATGAAGTTTAAAAAAAGTGTTTGTTGTTTAAAAGCATGTAAAAACATGTAGCTTTATTTCCTACCCCCTCTAAATTCTTATGGGGAAATGTTTAGCTTAGTGTCAAAGGATCTCACCATTAAAAAAAAAAAAACCCAAATAACTTTTGCCAGATTTTGGTTTATTGATTCTTTAAAGAAAACTTACAAATTTGGATATACTGGTTCACTCAAACAAATGAAAAAAAAAAGTCATCAAAGGACATATTATAATAAATGCTATGGAACTATCTAAAAATAATGATAGTAATTGTTTACAGTGGAATGTTCTTTTAATTGAGACTGAACAAGTAGGCCATTGGCTAGGGCTTTAGAACTTTTTTTTAATTCGAGCTTTTCATTTTTAAGTGTGCCTCACTTTACAAACGAAGATCCGTTCCTTAAAAAATAAAACGTATCAAGGATGTCCAATATTTCCTCTCAGGTTACCACCTGCAGAGGTGCTTTCTAAATGAGCACTGTCAAGGAGGACCTTTGAAAAGAGATTCTGTGGGATCTTCTGTGCATTCATTGGCCCCACTACTTTGTCTCACCATGATCTGATGGTGGTTTCTTTTAAAAAACCCACCAGCCAGGCACGGCCATTTCATCCTCAGTTGTATGTTCTGCTGACCTGACCGAAGGTGCCTGGCTTTGGTCCCACAGCCTATGGGTTGTCTAGATGGGTACTGCTGGGGTGGCTGCTAAGTCTGGGCTGCAGGCCAAAAGGCCTGAGAAACTAACCAGTCCTCTGTTTGAATGTAGCAGATCCACCTACATACAGTTAGGTAGTGAGCCGGGCACTACAGACATTCTGGAAGGGCTTTACAGAGGCCAGTGCAGGGAAGGAGAATGTGTTTTTCACTATTCTTATCTACATAGCTGGCTCTTTTAAAACCAAAGCATAATAGTTCCCTCAAAGAATAATTATCACAACTACTTTCGGTGTGGTCTTAGGAAAAGGAGGGTCTGTAGGGAGCTTACTACCTTGGGAATCATCAGGCTGGGGCAGTGCTGCCATCTGGAATGTTTCTGATCTGCCCTCCTTCTCCCCTTTCGCCCATCACCAGGTCAAGAGATATGTGGTTTGGGAACCACACATCTTTCTAAAAGGCACCCTAACAAATTGGAAACAGGTGGGTAAATCGGAAGCTCCCTAACGTGTTCCGAAAGCAAACGCCAAGTGACTTAAGGATTATGTCCGGTCATGGTTAGGTTCAATTAACCAGTGATAAGAGCTGCACTCATTATTTAGTATAATGGAGCTTTCTAGAAGGAGTAGCTATGTTATTTCTTCTCTTGAAGACCTTTATTTCCTTAGGAAAAAGCAGTAGGAGGCCACCGGGTCAATTAATAAACAAATGACTGTGATAAAACCTATGAAGAATAAAGTCGTGCTGTCAATACTAAGTCCTTTTCAGAAATCTTAAAAATTTAGAGTAAAATTGGATTCCAACTTAAAAAAAAATCACAATAAAGTTAAAAATAACTTATCTAAGGGGCGCCTGGATGGCTTAGTTGGAAGAGCGTGCGATTCTTGATCTTGGGGTTGTGAGTTCAAGCCCCACAATAAGTGTAGAGATAACGTAAATGAATAAACTTAAATACTAATACTAATAGTAATACTAATACTAATAAAAACCTATCCAAGAGCCATCTAGAGGCAGCAGTAGGAATGTACACTGTGACCTATGTGTCAAGGATGTATTAGTATATTTAGTTCCTGAAGGGCACTATTACCCAGCTGGAGTCTAATTTAGTGCCCTGATCCTGCAAGTACTTTAGCAGAGGACTGGAACAGAGAGAGCAACTTCAGCTAATGCATCCTGAGCTTACTGGTGATGGACGGCCATTAATGCCGTACTGACCCAAGGCTCATACAGAGCTTTCCACCACAGCTTTCTGCTGTCCTCTTTTCTTGAAGGAGAAAGCCAAACTTTTATACTAGCCCAGAGTAATACTTCCAAGGCCAGCTTCCACACAGTGCGGCACGGCTCCTTATGTTGTGTTCTTCAAAGACACTCTTTGAGATCAACTTTTGTAATAGGGTCCAAAGAAAATGACATTTCTTGGAACTCCACTCTTACAAGAGGACTCTTCTTTCACTAATCTGCTGTGGGAATGTCCTACACAAGTTTAAAATGAAAAGCATATAAGCACACACCCAGCTATACCTACAAGTAAGCAAAACAAAGCACTTAAAAAAAAAAAAATCTCACCTAGGTTAAAAAAAAAAAAGTACAGTAAAAAGGAAAAAATACCTTTGCAAATATAGTCTTGACATAAATTGGCAGGTCTCCATGGGGACTTCCATAACCCCCTACAATACTAAACCCCAATCCTTCAGAGCCTTTCTCCAAAGTAATAATCTTAGGTGGAGGTGTTCTGAAAACACAATGCACGCTGTTTAATTCGAGAATAGATACTGAGAGGGAATTTCATTTTAATGGAAGAACACAGATTTGAGAGAGACTTTCACACTGAGAAACTATGAAGGCCAGTTGATGAAATCGGAACTCTCAAGAGAGCAATCTAGAAACGTACTTTTTACATTTCCCGTGTCACGCGGGACCAATGAGCAGTATGTCTTTAATGACTTGAGGTTTTAGGGGTTTCTCTTTCATAAAACGCACTGTTTTTTAATGAAAAATAAAGTCGCGATCCGGAGGTTGTCACAACACCCTTCCATATGCTTCGTTTTTAACTTAAAGCTGAATGGGACTGTCTTTATATCCTTAAAGACGGTGTGGGGACAGAGAGGTGGGGGACCACTTAGCTCAGTGGCAGACCGCCACTCCGAGGTGGGCTTCTATGTAGGACAGGGGACCCCAGCCTAAGAGCTCAGTAGGCTGCTGTTCCTTTTCTGCCCCCGCAGCCTCACACTCCTCGCCCACCACTTGCCCCTAGGGGACCCAGGGTGGGAGCTCAGTCTTCAAAGCCCCCCTCCAAGGTGATGCTTTCCCTTGGGAGAGTCAGCTGATCCTCCCTGGTGCCCCCTCTGCAGTAGGGCCAGATGTCCAGGGCACCCTCACTACACTGGGGCGGGACCACTGAAGTCATCTTTCTGCTCTACGGGACTACGAACTCCTTAAGTCACTGTCATCTGAGTGTTCCCAGCTGTCTGGACTGTGCTTGTCACAAACTCAGGATCATGACTGCGTCCGTGAGAAGTGATATCCGGGAGAAAAGAGAGAAACCAAGGAGAAGCAAAATGGATAAAGACAGTCTGTTTCCAACGGGCAATTTTGATTTTCCAAGTTTTGTCCAGTGTGGAAGTCTTCTCTCTTAGAAATAACATGGCTAAAAATTAAATGATCTATGCAGGCTCAAGTAGTTTCAGCTTAGCGAATGCCAATTTCTTATTCCCAGATGCCCTGTCCAAAGGGTAAAAACCTCAAGGAACCCCAGGATGCCAGTGCCTGCCGTCTGACTCTCGGGAGTTTTCGTATTACATGCTGGTCGCCTCACTTGGTTTGTGGCAACGTGCACATCTGAGGGGCAGAGCCATGTCATACAAACTCAGCTAGTCATGGATTTAGAGGAATCTGCAAAACTGGGACATAAGCCACCTTTGCATATGCTGTTCTGTCCAACTAGAATATTCTTCCCTCTCCTCAGTTTTGCCCGGCTTCTGTTCGGGTGGATTTTCAGCTGCCACACCAATACTGGTTGTTTGTTGATGTACTTACTGGTTGTTTACAGCAGGCCATCCACAGTAACTGCTGATCGTTCATGTCCTAGAAATCCTTAACTCTTCTGAATGCCCCTCTTGGCTCATTCCAATTCTTTTAAAACTAAGCAGAAGCACCTGTGTCTCCAAGGACACACCCTAATAGAGTTGTGCTCCCACCTCCATGGTTCCACAGGACCCCGTGCTTACTTAACTTTCTCAGGGAACCTGGCTCCCCTATACTTATCAACTCTTACAAATGTGAATTTAGGGGCCTGTTTTCACGATTCTCCCCAATTCCTTGAGGACTGGGGCAATGCGTTCACCTGTGGTTTTTAAGTTTGAATCCTCAGAACCCAGTACTTGCACAGTATCTGGCCTTTGAAAAGTGCTCAGTGAAGACATGTTGAAATAATGATGAATTATCCCTTATGGCCACATGGTAATGAGGTCATGAATAAGGCTCCCCATTTCGGGACTTCATGGCCTTGTAAGTACTCTCAGCAGTGGCCCACTAGCCAGACGTGAATTGGATTCATGGTTCCTCCTCCAAACACAGCCCCTGTTTCTAAGGATACTGAAACAGGAATCTAGACGTCCAAAGTCATTTTTTTTTTGGTGGCCCTGGGAGCCACCAAATCATTGGAGACTGTCATAATTGTACTGTTTCACAATTAGAGACCTGTTTTCAGGAGGTGGGGGGATATAACTCCACTCCTCAGTTGGCAACATCAGATGGGAGCTTGCCTCCCTTTATCTCACATTTTCAATTTGTTTTAATTTACTTTCATATAGAAGACCGATTAAAAAAAAAATCTCTGAATGTTAACAGTGGTTGGATTCTAAATAATTTATAGATTCTTTTACGACAGTGGTTCCCAACTTGCCAGGAGCTGTGGTTCCTAGCAAAGGAACCAAGATCACAAGGGCAGCTCTGCATTTCCATAGGGACATCAAAGGATGCTAAAGGTACATAACTACTCTTCTATAAGAGGGTCCTGATCCTCCCCCCTCTCCCAGAATAGGGCCACTGTAACTTAAAATATCTTAATTTTATGCATTTGTCATATTAAAAAAATTTTTAAATTTTTTATTAACATATAATGTATTATTAGCCCCAGGGGTGTATCTGTCATGTTTTAACAGCATGCATTTATTCCTTTCATAATGAGAAAAAAGTAAAATTAACTTAAGTTTAATATTCTTTCCTCAAGAAAAACAAACTCAAAGGTATGATTTAAGCTGAAAGTACCAGGAGAAAATTCGAAATGTCTGTGATCATTAGAGCTTTCCAGTGAAACATTCAGATCCATCAACAAGCCTTTACGGAGCACGTACTGGTGACCAGGCACTGGCGGTACTGAGAGGCGTAAGTTTAGGCAGCATTTCTGAAGGTACAGACCCTCTGCCCACCTGTAGCAAAGCTGTCCTGGGGAACCCGCTGTAGACCCCCTCATCAGAATCTCTGAGAACGGAGCCAGAGAAATTAGCCATTTTAAAAATGCTCCTTAGACATTTAATATGCACATTCTAGGGTGAGAACCACTGCTTTCGTTAATGGCAATGACTGTTTCCAATGAAGAATGCCAGCAAGTATAGCACTAGGATTACTCTCAGAACAAGGGAAACACATTTAGCTTAGAAAACATATTTCCCTGCCTAATAAAGCAGGGTACCCCTGGGGGGTCAATCTGTGATTTGTAGAGGAAGAAGGCATGGTGTCAAAGTGACCAAATCAGTGTGTGCACCGGCCCTCTCTTAGGAAGTTCTACCAGGAACCAAGCCTGGTGAGAAATGAGGAAACCTTGGTGCATCCCTGGAGATTCTCCAGGAGTTAGAAAAGGTAATGCATACCTCCCCCTCCTCTTCTTTAGAGAGCACACTCTAGTTTCTGGAAAAGGTCTCACTGAGCCTTGCCCATACATAGAATAGGCACTCTGCGCCTAGAATACTCACTCTGTGTCTTCTGGGTGGTGTTCAGCAGTGGGAGAACCAAGGTGGTAGCTTGGAGACATGTGTTCAAGCTGAGTTGCTATGGCGCTTATATTGGTATCTGCTACAACCTGGGGGAAAACCAGAACAGGAAAATCCACTGTAAGTCAGGAGAGAATTAGAGAAACCATACTATACTCAATAGTTGGGTTGGTTGGGTCTCATACTCATCTGATTCAACCTATCTGCAGCATTTGGAAACAAATGATTATTCTCTCAAACTTTTTTTTTTTTTTTAAGATTTTATTTATCTGATGTAGAGTAAGCAAGCTCATAAGCGCATGAGCAGATGCCCTGCTGAGCTGGGACCCTGATGGGGGGCTCAATCCCAGCACCCGGGGATCATGATCTGAGCCAAAGGCAGACGTTTAATGAGCCACCTAGGCGCCCCTCAAGCTGTTTTCTTCGTTTGGTTTCCATGATACCATACTTAACTAGTTTCCTCTCTGCGGGCTTCCTTTTCTTCTTATCTCCTAAACCTCTAGGGGAGTGCCATAGGGCTCCATCTTTTAATTTCTATCTTTCTCATCTAACCCTCCCCTTAGTTAGCTCATCTTATCTCATCTCCCCCAACTGGATCGTCTAAATACCATCTATGTGATGATAATCCCGGAGTCTGCATCTTCAGCACCACCTCTTAACTCCAGCTCTCTTTATCCAATCACCAGTTAGTAGGATGTCCAACAGGTGTGTCAGAGCTCACGCGTGCAGCACTGAGCCCACCCCTGTGACCTCTGTCTGCTCTTGTGGACTTCCTCATCTCAGGTAACTACAACTTCATTCTTTGTTTCAGCCAATGGCCTGGTGTTGTCCTTGACTATTCCTCTCTCAACCTGCATTCAGTCCTCACAAAAACTCTATTGGTCTCCCCCACCCCACCTTCCTTCCTTTTCAAGGATTTTATTTATTTATGAGAGAGAGAGAGAGAGAGACAGCGCACACAAAGGCAGGTAGAGGGGCAGAGAATGAGGGAGAAGCAGACTCCCCACTAAGCAGCAAGCCAGACATGGGGCTCAATCCCAGGACCATGGGATCGTGACTTGAGCCAAAGGCAGACACTTGACCAACTGAGCCACCGGGTGTCCCTCTATTGGTCTGTCTACAGAATCCTCTCTTGCCTGGAGATCTACAAAAGTCCCCTTCCTGTTCTCCTTGCTTCAGCCCCTCTCCGGCTCACTACAGAACAGCTAGAATGGTTCTGTTCAAACACAGCAGGTTATTACACTCCTCTGCTTAAAACTGTCCAAAGGGAACCCAGCTCCCTAGGGTCACAAACTTAAGTCACATACACGTCCAAATAATATTTGGCGAATGAAAGAAAGAATGACTGATTCTCTATTATCTGTTTTTTTTTAGATGCTTCCAAACAATAGTATATGACACATAAACATTCACTTTAAATTTTTCATCTGCAAAAAACATTCAAAAGCACACAGAAGAAATATAGTATGCCTCTCACAGCTCATGGTAGGACACAGAATGAGGTTCTCAAGTTCTGTTTCTGACATTAAAATGGTGCTGTGTGGGGCACATGGGTGGCTCAGTGGGTTAAGCCTCTGCCTTCGGCTTGGGTCATGATTCCAGGGTCCTGGGATCGAGCCCCACATCCGGCTCTCTGCTCAGCGGGGAGCCTGCTTTCTCCTCTCTCTCTCTCCCTGCCTCTCTGCCTACTTGTGATCTCTGCCTGTCAAATAAATAAATAAATAAAATCTTAAAAAAAAAAATGGTGCTGTGCCTGAATTTCAGCTTTCTCAGCTGTTGAATGGGAATCATAAAAGCCTGCCTTGTGTCCTTAGCCTGGAGATGTCTTCCATCTCTATGAGTTCAGAGCTTCTCTCTCCAGAGCTCCTGGGCTACTCCTGCTTCTGATCAGTGGTTCTTCTAGATTATAATAATCTGTGCACAAGTAGGTATGGAGTGGGGGACTTTCCACCAATGCAAAGAACTGGATTTGACTGCAGTTTCACAATGAGCCAATAGAGGGCACGGCTGCCCAAACTGCCAGGTTTAGCTGCATCTGTCATTAGAGTTTTTACAGCGAGGAAAGCAACAGTCCCATCCTGGCGAATCAGAACACATTCTGGTGAAGTATCCTATTCTGGGGGAAAACACAGCTGTGTGCAAGTTATGGAATCTTCTGGAAATACCGTCATATATAGAATGGCTGAATGAACTGGGCAAATATTTAGGATGACACAAGGAGGAAAAGATGGATTCGTCTTGACCACAAGAGCCCCTCCACTTCCACCAGCCCTTTTTGTACTCTCCCCACAGCAAGTGTATCAGAGAAGTTGTCTCTGCCTATGACCTCTATAATCTCAACCTACACCATCCTCATGAACCACTCCACCCTGGCAGCCCTCCCCATCACCAGAACTAAACGTCTGGGACCCATTTTCTGGCCTTCCTCCTGCTGCTGGGGCCCACTTTCCCACCTCTTGGTTATTCTACTCACCCCTATGGCTCAGTCCTGTGTCCAATTCCCACATGCACACTTAGGGTCTAGGTGACAATGTATATACTCCCATAGCTTTAAATGCCACAAGGTGCTGAAAATTCCCAGCCTAGTCTGCTATATCCAATTGCCAAGTTACCATCTGCATTAGCTAATTCAAACTCTTTTTTTTTTTCAAAGATTTTTATTTATTTATTTGACAGACAGAAATCACAAGTTGGCAGAGAGGCAGGGAGAGAGAGAGAGGAGAAAGCAGGCTCCCCGCTGAGCAGAGAGCCCGATGCAGGGCTCGATCTCAGGACCCTGGGATCATGACCTGAGCCGAAGGCAGAGGCTTTAACCCACTGAGCCACCCAGGCACCCCCTAATTCAAACCCTTGATCCAACATCCATTTTACAATTCACTTTCCTTCTAGTTTTCCCTCTTAGTAGATGGTCGCTCTGACCACCTGACTAAAATGTGCTAGGTATAAGACTGGAAATACTTGATTGCTGACGGGTGACCACTGTCGAACTAGAACGGATGCCGGGAGGCTAACCACACAGAATGCTTACTCTCTACCCACCAGCGACATCCCTCTCTCACCTGCCATATGTAATCCACCACCAAGTCCTCTGGAGTCTGCCTCTAACGTACTTCTCAAATCTGCTTCCTTTTTGCCCCTATGGTGACCATTCTAATTAATTCATCATTATCAGCTGCCTTGAACCAGCATCACATTCATTCTCGTCTAATCTCTCTTCTATACAACAGCCAGTTATCTTTTCCAATATAAAATGGATAATGACACTCCCCTGCTTAAAACCTTTCAGCAGCCTCTCTTTGTACTTGGAATAAAATTCAGACTCCCTAATTATACACACAAAGATCCTCCCCTAGCCTGCTCCTCTAATCCCATCAATCTCCTTCCATTCCAACCACACTCCAGTTCTCTCTGCCCACAATCTTCTCCACCCCTCCCAAAACCCACCAGTGGGCCTGGTATCAGCTTCCAAGTCACTTTCCTTATACTAGCCTTCTTTACTACTGGTGCTTAAATTAATTTCTCCTGTTTTCCTCCCATGGCACTCGCAAAATATTTCTAACAAGTTGTGATGAGACGTAGTCCCATGACTGCTAACGGGTCTCCCTTACCTCCCCACCACAGGATCCATGAGGACAAGGACTGCTTCTCAGTGTTAACGTGCCTGGCACCTAACAGTTGCTTAATGAGTATTTGTGGAGTGAATGAATCCAAAACCTTCCTAAGGAATAGGGATTATGGGACTCAATTTTCTGAATTTCCACAGAACAGAGTGAGACAAAGAGGTTACAAGGAGATTGGTTTTGGGTTTTTATAGGAGAGAAAAAACTCTAGTCAGGCCCTTCCAGAACAGAATGGCACAGCTCGTTGGGGCATGAGCATCCCACTGAAGCTAGCCCTCAAACAGAGGCTCAAAATCTATTAATTTGGGATACAGTAAAGGATGTTCCTGTACTTGGCGGGAATTTGGACTTGCACTGTCAGCTGACCATGAAAACAGACCATCCATTATGGGGCTGAGGAAGAAAGTCAGTAAAATATTGTTTTCTTTAAGGTACCTCAGGATTTGATGGCAACTTGCTCCTTTTCTTTGGTTTGTTTAGTCTCTAACAGCGCCAGGACTACTGAGATCAGCTGAGCACTTACTTTACACTAAGCGCTCTCCTGAGTCCCTATAGGGGTAGGTGCCACTATTATATCTGCATTTTAGACAGATGAAGCTGGAGCAGAGAGGTTAAGGAACTTTCCAAGGTCAGTTAAGGAGGGAGAGCTGGTTTCATTCCCACATCATTTCACTCCAGAATCTTGTGCTCTACATCATATGCAGTGTGAGGGTATAGACCTGGTTTTGGACCCTCACACCAGGCAATCTGACTCACTCCGCATATAATTAAGTACAGTCTAGATATGGTGTCAGGGAGGGAGAGAACCAGAGAGATAGTTGAACAGGCAGTTACAAACAGAGCAGATCACCATGGTGTGTGGTTGACGACAGGCTGGGAAACTCCCTGGCTCTTACAAGGTACTATAAGAAGAGGGCTCAGGGTGCGGAAGATAGGCCCATGGATGTTCCTGAAGGATCTTTTTTTTTTTTTTTTTTTTTAACTCTTAGAAAAAGAATACACTTTCAAGAGTCCAAGAAATCGGCCATATAAATTGTGAAAACAAAATCACAGTTCTACTTGGGTAAGTATCAATTTTTATAAAAATCTAGCTAGAAAATATAAAAACTTCTAACAGTACCGTCTTTTTTTTTCTTAAGATTTTATTTATTTATTTGACAGACAGAGATCACAAGTAGGCAGAGAGGCAGGCAGAGAGAGAGGAAGAAGCAGGCTCGCCGCTGAGCAGAGAGCCCGATGTGGGGCTTGATCCGAGGACCCTGGGATCATGACCTGAGCTGAAGGCAGAGGCTTTAACCCACCCCTGGGTGGCACTGAGCCACCCAGGCACCCCTATAACAGTACCGTTTTACAGAAAAACTCATAACCCTCTAAAATCTAAAGGCCTCTTGATTACCCTCAACCCTGAAATAAAAAGGGTCTCCCACCCACGGATGATATTAAATCCCAGGGGCTTACCGAGGATCCTTGGAGCGGTTCAAGCTCCTCTTCTGTAAGAGTGGAAGCCAAGAAGCTAGATGGGATATGTGAGGGATTTTCACTGATGGCTTAGTCTTTTGTAGGAAGCCACAGAGAACATAAACCCATCACCCCCAGAATGACTCTATAGCCCCAAGGTATCTGCATTAACCATCTTGCTCTCGGAGTTGATTGGTCTCCCCAGGGACTGATTTGTGGAAGATAATAATCTGATCTCAGAAGGGTATATATGTTCAGCTGGGTACAAGTCCAAGGAGACGTGGCCTATGAGTCTTAGTTCAGCTCTGCTTCTGAAGTACTCTTCTCCCATCAACACCAGGGACTGAACAACATGGAGGTAAGGCTGGGAAAAGGTCTATTTATGGGTTTTGAGGATGGGGGAAGGCAAATAGACTAATAGGAGGTTTCCTTATTATTATTATTATTATTTTAAGTAAATCTAGAACTTCTGTGGTAGTTTCTGAGGATAGAGACAGGAGTAGAGGAAAGCAGATGTGTTCCATCCTTCAACAGAAAGGCTGGCAGTTGTAGTGTGGGGGACAGACAGGAACACATGTGATTCAAAATGGAGAGAAAAGAGGGGAAGGACAGGGTTTCTGGGTAAAGCAAAGAAGGCTTTGAGGTCCTCAGACAATGGGTATTAAGGTCTGTGCAACTTGAATATGTGGTTCGGGAGCTGTGGTACCCAGAGTTCTTGGTCCCAGCTAGGGCCAGATCCATTTCCACCATACTGAGATCAGCAATCTTTCTTCTCATCCCTGGGGACTGGAGATATGGCGGATGTCTTCCCCGCTTCCCACTCACCCTTCAGAACCATTCGCCTGGTTCAAAACCTGTGGGTCCTTTAAGTTTATGTCATCCTTTATTGTTGCACATAGTGCTGCTTCATACACCTTGAATGGTTCTTTAAGACTGATCACTAGATGTGGCACTGCTGGGTGATGGGGATGCACAAAGGAAACGTAACAGACCGTCTGAAGCTGCCACGTGGCTGTAGCAGTTTGAACTCTCACTGGGCTTTAATGAAAGTACTTTGTTTCCTCACCTTCTCCCCAACCTTGTTAGGATCAAATATTTAGTAAGTGCCTACGAGAAGAGAGCGACACCACTGGTCTGAAAGAAGATGTGGAGGAAATCTCTGTACCTGAGGAGAGGGAGACATGTGACATGAAAGAGGAAGATGCCACTCTACATGAGGGGAGAGAGACTCGTGAAATGAAAGACAAGAAGGAGAAAGTCACTCTATCCGACAGGAAGACTTGTGAAATGAAGGATGGGGAAGAAGCCATATCCTCTGAATCTAATGAAAAAGCAGAGGCCTGTGAATCAGTGGAAGAGGAAGAACCAATAAGGATGTTTCCCCCTCCAACCGCCATTACACCTCACTCCATGTTTCCCCCTCCAACTGCCATTACACCTCACAGTGTGTTTCCCCCTCCAACCGCCATTACACCTTACAGCGTGTTTCCCCCTCCAAATGGACAAACTGTATTTTCCCCTCCAGGAGGGTATTTATTCTGATATGCTTTCTCATGCCTCAGCTTCTTGTGGCATTTACTAATTCAAGTTAAAAGCAAAACTAAATTCAATCAGAACTGTATGTTCTATATTAAAACCATGTATGCTTGATACTTTCTGAGTCATAAAGCAAACGTTATTTATTGCATGGACCCTAAGATGAGTACCTTTCCTTAAAAATAGGTTTTGGGGTGGCACCTGGGTGGCTCCGTGGGTTAAGCCTCTGCCTTTGGCTCAGGTCACAATCCCGGGGTCCTGGGATCGAGCCCCGCATCGGGCTCTCTGCTCAGCAGGGAGCCTGCTTCCCTTCCTCTCTCTCTCTGCCTGCCTCTCGGCCTACTTGTGATCTCTCTCTGTCAAATAAATAAATATAATTAAAAAAAAAATAGGTTTTGGGGAGGGCGGTGGCTCAGTTGGTTAAGTGCCTGCCTTCGGCTCAGGTCATGATCCAGGGTTCTGGGATGGAGCCCAGGCTTAGCAGGGAGTCTGCGTCTCCCTGTACCTTGGCCTAACTCCCTTTGTGCTTGTGCTTTTCTCTCTCTCTCTCTGAAATAAATAAAATCTTTAAAAAGAAAATAGGTCTGGGGGATTGTTTTGGAGAGTTGAGAAGTCAAATATTTTCTAGATAAGTAGGATTATCACAATGCACAAAAGCTTGAGCTCCTTGCTTCCAACTTTCCTGAGCTGCTGATCCCGTAGAAGAGTAAGATTAGCCCTTATATTTGTTAGGACTCAAATCCTGCAGTACAAAATACAAATTCAGCACTCACACCCATCCTGGATCCTAGATCCAAAGTGTGGATATGCTGAAAACTGACAGGAAGGCTGTCAAGTTAAGGTGCTCTGAAAAAGCTGGCATCCTAAGATGGGGCACGGAACAGAGGAACAATCAAGAAAAGCTTGCCTTGGGACGCCTGGGTGGCTCAGTTGGTTAAGCAGCTGTCTTCGGCTCAGGTCATGATCCCAGCGTCCTGGGATCGAGTCCCACATCGGGCTCCTTGCTCAGCAGGGAGCCTGCTTCTCCCTCTGCCTCTGCCTGCCATTGCCATTCTGTCTGCCTGTGCTTGCTCTCTCCCTCTCTCTCTCTCTGATAAATAAATAAAAAAATTTAATAAAAAAAAAAAAAAAGAAAAGCTTGCCTTGTCCCAGGACTGACATTTGGTGTAATTTAATGAAGTAGAAAGCACACACCTGCTTCAAGTTTTTATTTAGGATCTGAAGACACTGATTCTAGGGACATCAGAGTATATGAACTTCATTGTATCTTTTAAAAATATAATGGTTAGAAGTATCAACTTTTTTTTTTAAAGTGAGGTCTTTTTTTTTTTTTTAAAGATTTTATTTATTTATTGGACGGAGAGAGAGAGATCCAAGGTAGGCAGAGAGGCAGGCAGAGGAGTGGGGGTGGGGGGAAGCAGGCCCCCTGATGAGCAGAGCGTCCAATGCAGGGTCAGTCCCAGGACCCTATTGAGATCATGACCTGAGCTGAAGGCGTAGGCTTAAAACCCACTGAGCCACCCAGGTGCCCATGAAGTGCCAACTTTTTAAAGTCTGGAGTAAAATAAGGGGCGAGGTGACTGCTTGTGACATCACAACCTAGTGGCATACACCTCACAGGCCGCCTGGAAAACCATTCCTTCCAGGGTTTTAGAAATGTTTGCATCTACTGACCTCAGGCCCACATTATTATAATGAAAGTAACACAATGCACTTATTTAATGCTCACCACTGGCAATCCACTGTTTTATTAAACATGACACCTCATTTAATCCTCACAGCCACCTCGGAAGAAAGGAGCTAAGGTCCGTATTTGTAGAGAACGGAAGAGTTAAGTGAGAGGACTCAAAACACACAGCTTTCTGACATTAAGGACTCCTTGTTCTACAGAACCTCCCCTGGTCTTCATTTCAACTTTCAAACCTTCAGCTGTTTGTCTTTTTCCTGGAGCTCACCACTCCCTTCCTGGCATCCCTTGGCTTTCTATCCATCATGACCTCCATAGGTCAGCTGGTTACATATTAGAAACACCTGGGAAGCTTTAGACTCTCCCTCTCTCAAAGTCCATGCTACATTCCAGACCAATGAAATCCCTGGGGTAGACCCAGGAACCAGTACTGGGACGAGTGGCTTTTTTGCACAGTCAAGGTGAAGAACAGCTCACAAGCCACTCCTTTACTGAGACTCAAACGTGCCTTTATATGCTTTCCTGCGCCCTCCATCAACACACCTTCTCCGTTCCCAAGCCCATCCATCCTTCTCCTCCAGCAGAATTTTTCTGGACCGAACTGGTAACCATGCTGGTTCGTTCTCTGTAAGTTCGTATCTTTTAACTCTATTGGGACAGCTCAGCAACCCACTCAACGTGACCAACACTTTTTAGGCCAGGCCTTGTGCTAGGGGCACAGACACTACTTTGGATCAGTTTGTGGTCTCAGGGGAAAATGACCCCCCAGGCATTCCCTATTCCCCAACTTTTTTGTTGGAAAGTTTCCAAACAAAGGATTTCACAGGAGGGATTTTCACAGAGGGGAGAGGTGGGGTGACATGGATATTCCAGGCATAGAGAATAACATGCTTTACTCTCTCTAAATAATGAGCCACTCCAGTGGGTCTCAGGTTGGCCTCGGAACTATCAGCGGCATCACTGCAATGATCCTCACTGAATGCTTTTTTCCTTTTAAAGATTTTAAGTAATCTCTGCACCCAACGTGGGGCTTGCCCAAGATCAAGAGTCTCATGTTCTACCAACTGAGCCAGCCAGGCACCGCTTTACTGTAAAATTTTTAATATTCTTTTTCAGAGGTGTCTTCTATCTCCTTTGCTCCCAACTACCCCTTTGCTCTCTATTGACTTGCCACCAACTCTGAAAGAAAATCAATTTCTTTAAAGATTTCCAAAGATTCATCTACCAGTTGTAGTGACTTTTCCAGCTTTATTTACTTCTGCTTCACTGCTAAGTGTGCTATTTTTAAAATTCTTTTCTCCTTAAGTGTCTAGAACCTGGATTCTTGACTCCTGGTTCTTTTCTATTTATTTTTCCAGGATATTTCTTTTTATGTGCACAAGATAAAAAATAAATAGTACAGCACATGATAAAAAATTCAACACTTTCACTCTCTAGAGGCACACTAAACACTTCCCTTTTCAATTCCAGAGGTATAAACTAAGTAGTATGCATATAATCCTATTTTAAAATTTATCACCTTGTTGATGTCTATCAACTCCCTATTTCAACAGATGAAATATTCCAGTGGATGAAAATTTAGCTTGCCAACCTCTTTCATTTCACATTATTTTAAAGTTCTACTTGTTTCTTGTGTTTCTTTAGATATACTTAAGCCTCTGTAGCTCTTTTTTTTTTTTTTAAAGATTTTATTTATTTATTTGACAGACAGAGATCACAGGTAGGCAGAGAGGCAGAGGGGGAAGCAGGCTCCCCGCTGAGCAGAGAGCCCAATGCGGGGCTCAATCCCAGGACTCGAGATCATGACCTGAGCTGAAGGCAGAGGCCCAACCCACTGAGCCACCCAGGCGCCCCAAACCTCTGTAGTTCTAACAATTTCCAACAATCTCTTTTATTTCAACTTTAAAGATTTACTTCTCATATTTTCCTCTCTACTAATATATCCCAAATAACCATGATGCTGGTATTTTATGCATTATGATGTTTGGTTGTGTTGGTTTTATTATCATGACTTACAATGTTTATATAAATGTTATTTATACTGAGTCAACTACTGTAGTATGATTACATTTCCTTTTCTTGGTACAAGTTTATTTTCTTCAAGGTAACAATGATCTCATTTTAATTGTTATAGACTTATCACCAATGAACCCTAAATTTTCCCAGTAATCTCAAACTTCTAATTAACTGGATAATTAATTAACCAACTAATTAATAGACAATTAATCTGTTCCTCTTCTTTCCTTTTGATGGAGAGGCATTTCTCTTAGAGTGTCTTCTCCCTCTGCTCCAATTTGGGCAAGGTATCTCTATGCTCGGTATGTAGCTGTCCTGGGACTTCCACGTTTCTTAGCATTGAATCCACTGGCTTCCCTCTTTCTTACCTGCTCTTTTACTGGAATACCCTCCTAAAGTAATTTTCTCAGAAACATGCTGCTGAAAAAGAGGTGCCATTTGAATCTCCTGTTCTTTTGTAAGTACCTTATACTTTTCTCTTCGGAAGTTTTAGAATGTATATAGGTATTTATCCTGCTAACTGGCTCATGGACCTTTAGATAAGGTTTATTTCTTATTTTTCTGTTTCTCATTTTGCAACTCCCATCTGTTAGATATCGGATCCCTTGAATTAATTTCATGTCTTTTTTCTCTTCTATTTTCAACTGACAGTTCAAAAGGAAGTCACTGTTCTCTCTATATTATCTTAATAAATATAACACATCTCTCTCTCCAAACTAGTAGTTGGACCCTCTTATATCAGTTTTTTTTTTAAAGATTTTATTTATTTGACAGACAGAGATCACAAGCAGGCACAGAGGCAGGCAGAGAGAGAGGGGGAAGCAGGCTCCCCGCTGAGCAGAGAGCCCGATGCAGGACTCAATCCCAGGACCCTGAGATTATGACCTGAGCCGAAGGCAGAGGCTTTAACCCACTGAGCCACCCAGGTGCCCAGTTCTTTTGTGTGTGTGTGTGTGTGTGGTCTGAAGAATTTTCCCAAAGGGCCTCCCAAAATACTTTGTAGACAGATGCTTAATGAATCTCCCTGATTTCAGACTCTCTTCTCCTGCCTTCCCTACTTGGAGTTGACTCCAAGCCTTTGTCCTATCTTTGTCACCACTGTTTTCATTCATTTATTTAATCAGTATCTATGATATATAACGTGCCAGGTAGTGGGGATGCTGACATTGAAATGTCTCAGATGGCTTTATTTACTGTTCCTCCCCGAGTATTGGCAGTACATTTCCTCTGCCTACTGGACATTTCCAACTACAATGTTCTCTCCCAACATCCTTTTACCATACCCCTAGTTTAGTCAGTGCTACCTCAATCCACCCATTCTGCTACATTCTTGAATGTTTGCAGAATTTCTTAATGGGCCCAAAACAAGCCTCCCAAGTTCCTTTAGTGATAAAAATCTCTGATGTGCTCTTTTTATCTTTTGTGTTCTCAAAGATGTACCAAAAAAAAATTCTAGCAGAGAGTCTGGGTTACCTGATTTTGCCCAAAAACGGTTTCATGGTCATTCTACAGATAAAAAAGCTTAACCAGACAAAACTATCAGACCAGAAAAGCAAATATAAATAGGAACATTTCAAATGACACCATGTAGCTACATCCATCTCCACTGACCAATTTATCATTGAGAATAAGAAACCATCCGACTTTAAGGGCAGTAATATCTCCCTCTTATTAACACCCAGAGACAGCAATTATACTGTGGGGAGAAGCTTCTGGGAAGTGTTGGTCGTCTCGTCCACTCTTTCCCTCTGCACCATCCTGCTGTATGCTGATTCAGACCTTAATCTTCCTTGTGCAACCAGCGGCTGCTGACTGCTTTGCATGATGCACCCTCGTAAGTCTTTTCCAAATCAACAGACACAATTACCTAACCTTCTCTACCGCTCAGCCAATGGGCTGGCTCACCTGACAATAAAAATAATTACCCAGTGCCAAGTCAGCTGTAATAACTGTACTGCTGGTACTATATACACATGGTTTTTTTTTTCAAGATTATATTTACTTATTTGACACAGAGAGATCACAAGAAGGCAGAGAAGCAGGCAGAGAGAGAGAGAGAAGGGGGGGGGAGCAGGCTCCCTGCTGAGCAGAGAGCCCAATGCGGGACTTGATCCCAGGACCCTGAGATCATGATCTGAGCTAAAGGCAGAGGCTTAACCCACTGAGCCACTCAGGTGCCCTGCACATTGTTTCAACTAAGGCAAATATACTATGTAACAGAAAGGCGTTTGACACAGGACATGAGAGTTTTCTGTCTAAAGCCTTTGGCAGCATGTAAACTCCACACCCATAACTGTGTAGATTATAATCCCAACGAAGTCCATTAAGCTTTTAATAACACAGGTTAGAAAATAACACTACCCACTAAAGTGATTAAGGCAAGAGAGCATTTTTAAACCAAATGTCATTTCCTTAAAATACAGAAATAGGAAAAATAAGGAACTCTTTCTAAGGTATGTGAACAGTAGCAATCTGACTGAGTGAAGTGTTAATTCCGCATGGGAGAGTTTGAGTGCATTGTCATTTAAGGTGCTTCTGCAGTTAATGTTAGTTTTGCATTGTGGCTTCTCATTTCTTTGTGAAGAAGGTGGTGCCGTAAAAATTATATTGGTGTATGAAAATACTGGTAATACCTGATTTTGCTAAGGGAGACTTTTTTTTTTTGTCTTGACATTAACTTATTGGTTCAAGTAACTTCCTTTTAAAATTCCGTGTAACTAATGGTCCATAGTCAGAGACTGAGGAGTTGCACTTTCAGGCCTCTAGGGGTCAGCATAACTCGAAGGAAGAGCAAGCCCACAAACAAGAAAAAGCAAGGCTATGCGCAGGGTCTGACCAAGAACTGATGTGAGGTGGAGGGAGGAATGTGAGGCGGCAGCATAAAGTCCACTGAAAGTGAGGACTAGGAGCAGAATGGAAGCTGACTCTACGCCAGTCCACACAGTATTCTGGTTTGTGCTCCGCAGAAACCCAGGGACCCAAATCACTGAATAGTATGTAGCCTATCGCATAAACTCCCTTGAAACTACTGACAGTATTTTTACGATCCCCTTCATACATGCTGTACTTTACCTTTTTTTTTTTAAGTATTTATTTATTTTGGAAGGGGGAGGGGCAGCGGGAGAGAGAGAGAGAATCCTAAGCAGACTCCCGCTAAGTGCGGAGTCCAACATATGGGGTTCCACCCATGACCCTGAGATCGTCACCTGAGTTGAAATCAGGAGTCGGAGCTTACCTGACTGAGCCACCCAGGTGCCCCACTTTAACTTTCATAATGTCTGTTTTGGCCTTTCGAATTTAGACCACTGAGATGTGAGAGTTAAGCACCACAAGCTGGTTTTCCCCAATGCAATGGCTTTTCAGTTTGAAGTTATTATTATATTCAAGATTTTATTTTTAAGTAATCTCCACACCCAACCCAAAGTGGGGCTCGAACTCGCAACCCTGAGATCAAGAACTTCATGTTCTACTGACTGAGCCAACCAGACGCCCCCCAGAAATTATTTAAAGGCTAGAAGGATCTGAGGGGCTAGTGAGCCCTCTCTAAGGTACTAAATGGTGGGTTTTATTCTTTTCACAGGTAAACTGTTCAATACTACCTGCAGAAGTGTGGCGATTATAATCATACATTTTGGAAGAAACTCATTAGCAAAACTCACTGCAGTATCATACCTCTCACTGACCCCTATCAATCTCAATGTGGAAGGCTGAACTATAAGGAGGGGTGATGAACAGCACACCTCCTTTCTACTTTCTGTTATATTTCCCCGTACATCTGGACAATACTCTTGGGGACCACAGCTGATAAATAATTGTCTGCCTTATTTGATGACAACCACACAGTGAGAATTTAACAGCGCTGGCCATCATTTATGCTACGGGGAAAAAGAGCATTGTATTTTTCCCTTCCTATAAAGGGGGTGGAAGAAACTGTGTTTGGGCAGTTCGGTAACAGTTCTTGGGCATAAGAAAAGAAATCATTTCCTATTCCTCACAAACTTTGATTTACAAAAGAATGCTGGAAGCTAAAAGCCTTGTTGATTCATCATGTGAAGCAAGGAGTAATTTTTCTCCCCTTGTTATGCTTTCATATAATCATGCTCACTGCCTGTATGGGTGGCATTAAAGAATTTCTGAATAAAAATAATAATTTCTTGCTTTCAACCTTCATAATTCACATCGGCAAGCACCCCGCTGGGCGGTGATGCCTACTGCCAGTGACGCTCAATCTTTTTTGCACGCCACTTATCTGCCTCGCGCAGCTGCGCGTCCCATTGATGGCAGTACCTGTAGGATAATACGCCCGTAGGCGTTCTTTAGCAGATTAACCACGTCCGCGTGAGACAGCCCATCCAAAGGTTGCCCATTAATGCTGACAATCCGATCTCCAACCTGGAAGTACAAAAGTGGTAGAAAATCACTATCATTAAGAAAAATTAAATTTGAGGAGAATGCTTAAAATTCTTTGTAAGTCATATTTCCCATTTGTGGCTATTGTAAAGAGCCTGTGTTTCTCCTGGGTATGAATGTTCCAGAAGCACGAGGAATTTTTATGGCTTTCCCCAAACACAGACCAATCAGAGAAACAAGAAGGGGGTCAGATGTGATTAGGGGAAGGCACGGCAGGCCACTTTTGTATTTTGGCAATGGTGGTGATTCATACATCCATTCACCAGTAATAGCGGGGCACACAAATTAACTGTTCAATAAAGCTCTAATGAGGAAGCCAAATATTTTCTCCTTTATTTTTCTACCTAAGTTAAGAATAAGGGGCACTGGGGAAAAAAAATCATTAAGAACGTTAATTCTTCTGGCTGAAGGACAATTCTCAGGTCAAATCTCTCTCAGGTGAAGATTAATTTTGGGTGGAATGAAGTACAAAAAATGGTTTGGAAGGCTTTGCAAATGAGCTGCAATTTCTTCCTTCATTGGGAAGCTTTGATACAAACAATAATATTTTTATATGCCCAGGGACCTAATGAATTTTAGGTGTCAACTTTCTCCAATGCATTTTGCCCTCAGCATGGGTCTCTGTTGGAATTTCAACTTTAAAATAAAGCGCCCATGGCTGCAACTTTGTCTCCCACCACATGCTGTGAGCACTTCACCATTTTCCTTCTGTTTACCTTAAGCTTCTGGGTACGAGCAGCCACACCACTGGCCTGAATCATAGCTATAAATATCGGGATATCTCCTAAGGGACTTCCTTTTCCTCCGGCAATACTGATTCCAAGGGCATCGCTGAGCTCCTAAAAAAGGAAAACACGGCGCTCATATATTTAATAAAAAAACCACAACCCGACTGGTCCCAGAGAGCTGTTGAACAAAATCCTTCCATGATGCAGGAGGCCAAGGCAACACCAGAGCAGCGCCTTTGGAATCGGAAAGAAACCTGCGTTTTCTGCTGGAGTGCTGAATTAGCTGGGGGTGGGGAGGGTCTTAAGGCGGTTCCTTAACCTCATAGAGTTTGCATCTTTATGTTGGTTTGAGGATTAAATGAGATGATAGAGTGCAGTCTTAGAAGTCTACAGAAGAGGCTCAATAAAAGGCAACAGTAGGAGTAAAAACAACAACAAAAAAATACAAAACAACCCTATGTTACTGCTCAGTTTAGTGGCCAATTTTGATGCAGACTTGGCAAGTATGTTCTCATATGGTGTTTATGATTAAACTGCCACACATATCATGCTCTTCTGGGTGTGAACAAACACACTTGGCTCTCAGGAGCTGCACGGCTGCCTTACAACAAAGGCTCCGAGAGGACGCCCGCTGGAGTGGTAAGGGAGTCCACAGAGAGAAGGGACACGCGGCGGAAAGCATTCGCGAAGGTTAGGAAGTGAGGCAGCTTGATTCACTCGGACCGTGGCGAAGCAATCCTGGCTCTTGCCCAGGTTTTCCTCACATTCGTACCCCGGGGTTAGTGTTTTAAAAACCACAGAAAGAATGACGGAGGCGTTCCGGCTCCAGCCTGGTGGCATTCACTCAACTAGAGCATCTCTCTCTTGCTGATTAAAATGGACAACTCAGTCAAGAGCAGAAAACAACTACCTGAGGCTTCGGAAAAGTAAAGAGACACACACACTGTGGGTGGGAGCCGAAACCTGGAGAGAAAGCAGGAGTGGGTGGATCTCCCCCTTGTCTTCCTGGCTGCTCTGTCCTGAGGGTGAGACCCCCCTCACCCCCCCTCCACTACCCCCGTCGAGGAGCTAGAAAGGTGGTGACAGTGTAAGGCTCTGCTGCGGACGCCTCCCTTGCCCGATCTCGCAGGTCAGAGGAACCCGGTGAGGGAGCCCCTGGTGGCTGGAGAAGAAAGGAAGAAGCTGGAGTAGACAGACAGCCTGAGAAGAAGGGGAGCCACAGAAGTCTCTGGCTTCATTCTAAGCCACTCATGTGAGGGACAGACCCACACAGACCTGAGCTGGGAGGTGAACCATGGCTCCTGGAAAAATGAGACCGAACTCGTAGCCTGAACCCGAATGGGCTGCCTGCCTGCTAAACCAGATACATCAACACTCTTCAGAGTCTACACAGCATAACATTCCTGGGGTCCAGGATAAAATCCTAAACTACTCAGTAGGCAAAAAAAAAAAAAAAAAAAAGTGACCAGTTTTTTTCAGTTCTTTAAAATATGCAGGATGGGGTGCTTGGGTGGCTCAGGCGGTTTAGCGTCTGCCTTTGGCTCCGGTCATGATCAGGGTCCTGGGATCAAGCCCGAGTTGGGCTCCTTGATCTGCGGAGAGCGTGCTTCTCCCTCTGCCTCTGCTCATGCCCTCTCTCTCTCTCTCAAATAAGTAAATAAATAAATAATGAAATTGCAGGATGGTTGAAAGTAAAAATTACACTATTGTTTGGTGGGGTTCTCAGTTTATGTAAATGTAAACATATGAAGACTATGGCATAAATTAGTGGTGTGGGTGGGGTAAAGGGGCTTATATAGTAGCAAGACTCCTAGCGTTTTAATTGGTTATTTAAAAATATATACAGCTTAGTGTGCTTCAAAGATTTTACCTCATAAAGTTTGAAGATGGGAAAAGAACAAATGACAACCAAAACCATATATGGAAAAGCTTTAAAAACTCATGCCACAGGGGCTATTGGGTGGTTCAGCTGGTTTAGCAACTGCCTTTGGCTCAGGTCATATTTTTTTAAGGTATCAATAGCAAAGCAATGCATGCAAAATGGCAAGATGTGTTTCATCACAAAAGTTTCTGCTTGGAACGTGTTTGGAAGAATATGGTTATTGGGAGCAGGCTTTTTATAAAAACCTGTTTTTAAAAAAAGTGGTTGAAATGACTAAAGAAACAAAATTATATCTAGCTATCTATATCTATCTATCTATCTATCTATATATCTATATTTTTTAAAAAAAGATTTACCCATTTATAAGCCTGAGTGGGAGAAGGAAAGGGAGAGAGAGACTGAAGCCGACTTCGCTGCTGAGCTTGGAGACTGACATGGGGCTCAACCCCACTGCTGTGAGATTATGATCTGAGCTGAAACCAAGAGTCAGAAGCTCAACCAACTGCACCACCGGGCACCCCTATAAAATGATATTTTATAAACCCTGGAATGAGGAGAAATTTATGGAATAATTTGGCTTTGTTCAAATCCATCATAATGCTTTCATAATTTATCCATAATTATGTACACGTTGGCAGATTTAACTTTCCCATCATAGGAACATCTGAGTTACCCCTTGGTGGAAAGATACTAGGAACAAATGAAGGAAATTTACTTCAAATTGTAGTTAGTAATAACGGATGCCACTTCTTGGACATCTATGACACACTAGGTACTATGCTAAGTACACTACTTGCATTATCTCACTTAATCCACAGTTAAGATTGACCTTGTGAGGTAAATGTTGTCATCCCCAGGCCACAGATGAGAAAACCTGCATAACTTGCTGAAGGTCATAGAGCTGATAAATGGTAGAGAGTCTTCAAACACAGTGATGATTGATTCCAGAGAATTAAGCTATGCTGGGTTGTCTCTTCACTGCAGTTGAACCATGATTATAACAAGGTCATCATTTCTTTGTAAGTACTTCTTGAATCCCAAATTTAATGGTTGAAAGTGATCAGAATAAAAGTACTTTCCAATATTCTGGATATCACACAGGAGTCTGAAAATCAGGATTGACAACTTTATGAATTTAAATACAACTCACCCAATCTTTTCAAGAAGGCGATTTAGCAATATGTGTAAAAGCCTTTAATAAGTGTGGCTTTTGACTCAACAACTGCATTTCTAGGAATGAGTCCTCAGGAAATTACCCATGATATAGACAGAAAAAGAAAAACAAAGATGTTGCTATAAAAGAGCAAAAGTTGAGGGGTGCCTGGGTGGCTCAGTGGGTTAAAGCCTCTGCCTTCGGCTCAGGTCATGATCCCAAGGTCCTGGGATCGAGTCCGGCATTGGGCTCTCTGCTCAGCAGGGAGCCTGCTTCCTCTTCTCTCTGCCTGCCTCTCTGCCTACTTGTGATCTCTGTCAAATAAGTAAATAAAATCTTAAAAAAAAATAAAAGAGCAAAAGTTGAGAAATGTGCTGTTTAGTAGGAGGAAGTTGATTTAAGTATAGCACATTTATATGATGGAATACTATGCAATCCATAAAAACCAGGCTGTGTGCTGTAAAAAAAAAATACTAGCATGGCTGAAATTTCATCCTTTAAAGTGAAGAAGACAGGGGCACCTGGGTGGCTCAATTGTTTAAGTGTCTGATTCTTGATTTCAGCTTAGGCTGTGATCTCAGGGTCCTGGGATCAGGTCCCCCATCAGGCTCCATGCTTGGCATGGAGTCTGCTTGAGATACTCTTCTTCCCACCCCCCACAACTTCTGCTCACATATACTCTCTCTCTAATAAATAAATAAGGTCTTTAAAAAAAAAAAGTGAAGGGGCGCCTGGGTGGCTCAGTGGGTTAAAGCCTCTGCCTTCGGCTCAGGTCATGATCTCAGGGTCCTGGGATCGAGTCCCGCGTCGGGCTCTCTGCTCAGCAGGGAGCCTGCTTCCCTGTCTCTCTCTCTGCCTGCCTCTCCGTTTACTTGTGATTTCTCTCTGTCAAATAAATAAATAAAATCTTTAAAAAAAAAAAAAAGTGAAAAAGACAAGCTATCGAAGTATGTTTAATATAATACCATTTTTTTTCCTTTGGTTTGTTTCATAGAACTTAAACACATGCACAAAACACAGTGGATGGGACATACCAAAAAATTCACAATGGTTTTCTCTGTGCCTTTACTGTATTATCCCAAGTCTGTTTCTTAACACAGACCATTTATTGCCTTTAGTAACTTAAAAGAGCACACTTTCAATCCAACAAATTGTACTGAGGAAAAAATACACATTTTAAGGGAAGTAGAACACAAATCAGAAAAATAGCAAAATTAATGACCTACCCTGACGATCTCAACAGTCCTTGGTCCCATATCTGTGCCTATAAATAATGAAGCAACACAATTAACTTTTTAATATAAAGAGATAACACAGCTAGGATTTAATATTCTCCTATAAAAATATTACTATTAAGAAAATAGTATCATTTTCTAGGTCTTTCAAGAGAGAATACAAATAGGTTTTATATACTTTCTCAAAATCCAAACTGGTGACTATTGGTTAGGGGCTATTTTAAGAGGCCCTCTGTCTGAGGTAGATGTGGTCATAATCACGTGGTCCGACAGAAGCTGAGGGAGGTACCAGCAGCTGCCCAGGATATGAGCCTAAATGGTTTGGGGGATGGGCTATTTTTGTGTCACTGTACATTTTCCTGCCTTAATAGAAAACAAGCCTCTCCTCAAGGAAAGGCTTGAAAAGACCCCTTGCCTTGCCCCAACTGCAAAGGTATATATGTTTTTTACTTTCCTCAAGTGACCTGTCATTTGAAATTTTTCTCTTTGGGAAATAGTTTTCCTTTATGAAGTAGCTTCGATTTCCGCTTTCCTGTTTTTCATGTGATTTGTGTACAGTTAAAGGCATATTCCCAAAATGAGTCTCTATGGCTTTCCTTCCTTTAGAACAGGCTTTCATCAAGCTTGGGGCTTAGGTGCACATATTTGAAGATTTCAACGTATCTGAATTGAGGGTGAAGAATTGTTTTTTAAAAATATTATTATTTTTAAAAATTGGGGTCACAGGAGAGTTTTGCTGGAGGTGTGTCCAAGTCATACCTGAACTTTTGGGGGAAGGATCTGGAGCTCTTTTTGTGCCGACCAGGTTTTGCAGGCTGGTGATGACAGGAGCCAGGGAGGGATGGAAGCTGCTGTGGGTGCTGTGTTGGCTTCCCTGGAAAGAAAGCCTGTCGTCAGCTGTGCTCAGACACTGACTTGGTCTTAAAAATTCAGACTTAATATTTTAATTACTTAAATAGCCATAACCATGTGACAGAAAATTCTGTAGAGCCTAAAAGAGAAAACAGAAGTGACCCCTACTCACATTCTTACCTCTCTAACCCAATCCCATTTGACATTTTTCCATTGCCTTCTCTCTTATATGAGCTTTTATATATGGTTTCAATCATCAGGACAGAAAACATGCAATAGTTTAAGCCTTTCTTGCTCCCCACGAAATAAAAAAAACATTTTCCTAGATTTTTAGTGTTTATATATAATCAGTTAATAGCACTACGTGTCACTTGGGGCTATAGTCAACATTTATTACCTTATTACCCAAATTACATGATCTATTTTGCTAAAACAACTATCATAAAATCTTGACTAAAAGAAACTTTCTCCTCAGTTATAGGAGAAAGCAGCAAATATGAAGGGAATATATTGTTTTAGGAATGGGTTAAATTTTTTTTCTCAGAGATTTTCCTGGAGTCAGTGGTAATTGAACCCAATCTGTTACACTTCCATTATTGTCCTTTTATTCATTTAAATATATATTTGAGGTCTACATTTTATAGACATGTAAGGCTAGTAGCTAGTCAATAAGAATCATATACACAGTGGAGGACCTTTCCAATGCAGAAAGTAATGTAAACCTCCTTACCCAAAAAAGTAACCAATAATGAATAAAGAATGTTTTCTACCAAATTATCAAGGTTATGCCTAATTGCCTCAAAATTTTAAGCTAAACCTAAGATCACAATTATAATCTGATAAATTATAATATGGTCCATTTTCTTAGTTCTATGATGTAAGTTAATATTTTGATTCCTTAAATATGAAAATATTCAAACATACAGAAAAGGTGACTTATACAGTAGACATTCATATGCATGCCACCTAGATCCCACCATCAATATTTTGCTGGATTTTCTTTATCACATAACCACTCATCTATTCACCAATTTTTAAAAATTCATTTCAAGTAAGTTACAGACATCATACACTTCACAATGGGTATATATATTTAAAGGAGTGTTTTCTATATTTTCCTGAAAGGATAGGATTTAAATCAATAGTGCTATAATATTCAGAATTGAGGGAGTACAGCACATTATAATGTTTGCTAAAAAAAAAATCTTAGAACAATGTGTTTACCACAGCCTTTATAAATATGAACTGTGCCTGGAGGGGTTCCCTCAGTTATCCGAGGAAAAGATTTCTCAAGTGATTTTCCGTACACACCTTCCTCTGCAGAATACAGGCACTTTTTTCTGGTTGGTGGGGAAAGACTTTTGTAAAAAAGAGGCCCGGTGGCCCCAAGAACAGAAGATTCCCCTTAATGAACCCACTTTCTCTAGGCCAAGTCTAACAAATGATAATTCTCCTTGGCCCTCAGAAGACGACATTTACCTCCCTATCTTATAATTGCCTAGAAAGGGGGCGCCTGGGTGGCTCAGTGGATTAAGCCGCTGCCTTCGGCTCGGGTCATGATCTCAGGGTCCTGGGATTGAGTCCTGTGTCGGGCTCTCTGCTCAGCAGGGAGCCTGCTTCCTCCTCTCTCTCTCTCTGCCTGCCTCTCTGCCTACTTGTGATCTCTGTCAAATAAATAAATAAAAAATCTTAAAAAAAAATAATAATTGCCTAGAAAGAAATATGCGCCCCTACAGGGTCTGAAGGTAGAAATGTTTGGGAATGGGATCCTCTTTTTCTCTGGTTAGGTCATGGGCTGGTCTTCAGCTCTGGATAATGGAAGACATTTCCTTTTCACAGCTGGCTATGAGCCTTCTTTCAATGAGCCAAATATCAATGTAGACTCTCAGATCACCTCAGCCAAAATTTTAAGGACAAAGTAAGGATAAAACATATTTACTATTTTTCTTAAAACTGAATTAAACTTCTACCCCCAAAGGTAAAAATTCTGTGCAAGAAGGTTAGATAAAAGTGTTTGATACTGGAGCGCCTGGGTGGCTCAGTGGGTTAAAGCCTCTGCCTTCGGCTCAGGTCATGATCCCAGGATCCTGGGATTGAGCCCTGCATCGGGCTCTCTGCTCAGCAGGGAAACTGCTTCCCTTCCTCTCTCTCTCTGCCTGTCTCTCTGGCTACTTGTGATCTCTGTCTGTCAAATAAATAAATAAAATCTTTAAAAAAAAAAAAAAGTGTTTGATACTTTGTCTTAGGTTTCCAAAATAGGACAGCTCATGTTCATAGATCAGCTAATTGGTGATGATGGTTTTATTGACATTTAATAATAGAGCTTCTAAATTTGTTAGCTCTGTATTTAACCTGAGTGTGAACTTTATTAATCACTAAGACGTTCTTACACATGTTCCTCAAGGACAGAAATCTAGTTCTATCTACTACCTCATCCTTCAGTTCAAACTTTTCTTAAAATGTTGGAATTCTTTGTATCCCTTTGGGATTTTGCATATGCTGTTCCATCTGTCTGGGATCCCTTCTCCCTCTTTTCAACCTATCAAACTCCTTGTGGAATGAGATCCAATGGAGCCTCCTCTCTGGTACCCTCCTATATTCTCCAAGGAAGAAAAATTTTATCCCCAGTATGGTTCAGTCTGAATTCTAACCTGCGTACAACAAGGCTTTAGTGAAATCACTCAACAAGCGAACCTCCCACTAAGAAAGAAGCTGAGACAACTATTTTTGCATCTTAAGTTTCCACTGTTAATACAAGTTTGCTCAGACTCATCATCAACCATTTGTTCCTGGAGTCCCACCACAGCTCTGAGTCTTAGTGCCCATGATATTTGCTGCTCATTGCACTGGCCAGAAATGAAAGAGAAAACATATTCTAAGCTTAACATGATGTTTACTGGGTTTCACTGTTTTGCAGATTCTCTAAGACAAGACAGCTTGTCTGCGAACCTAGCTGAACAATGGTATTTTTACCCATTTTCTAACACCAATGAAGCATTCCAGAAACACCTGTGGGCTAATCACTAACTCAGAAGGACTTTTGAACAAAAGCTCTGGAGAGGCTTTAAGTCTAAGGCAACCAGGGAGAAGACCAAAACTCATGCTTTTCACCTCAAAAAAAAAAAAAAAAAAAAAAAGCTCATCCATAACTCACAAAGGAGATGGAGGTCACAAGTTAAGTTTCTACAGCTTCATTATGTACCAAATGGGACAAATATGTAGTCTACCATCTTGATTTTGTCAGCCATTATAATGAAGACAAAACTAAAACCCCAAACTTTGAAATATACTTTGTTAAATACAAAAAGTGGCACTTACATCAGCCTTGCAAATAAACGCAAGATGTTTGCTAACCTACAAAATATCACCCATTAAGGCCTCCCTCTCAGAGAAACCCCTACACTTCGCTCTCTTAGGAATATGCCATTAATTGCCCTCAGCATGTGTGAGTGGCTATTCACAAGTTAACTTTACAGCAATATTTAATTGAATGAATGGAACAATGTTGTGCTAATGAGGGTCAAATTGCCACCAGATGTTGCTTCTTTCTTTCTTTTTTTTTTTAAATAAACACAGCTGTGTACATGCATGCATGCGTAGGCAATACAGAACTACTAGTGGACGAGAAAAGTGGTTCTAAGGAAACACTGGTGAGCAATAAAGAAGAGAAAAATCTAGGGATTAACGAATATTAATAAATTTCCATTCCACCTTTCATTTTTATTTCAAACACATTAAAATGCACTGAACATGGTGTTGTGAATATGCTGTCTAGTACACATTATTTCCAATCATTTATGAAATGGGGGGCTTTCTCCCAGTGGGGATAGGTGAGTGAGTCAGTCTGACGGGAGGCCATCAACAACCTGACTATTCTGTGAGGTCTTCCTCGAGGAGGTCCAGGAACCAGCTCGGAGTCTTCCAATCTCTAGCTGCACCAGCCCCTGTGCACACTTGGGAGGACAAGAAGAGAGGTAAGAAACAGCATTCACATGCTAAATTATCATGGCAGAGCTTCCATTCATCTCTGCACCAAAAACTGTAAATGGGTGGAAAACAAGAGGGGTTAAAGGTAAATCAGTAATCAAAAAAAAAAAAAAAACCAAAAAAACAAAAAAAACCCCACACAAAATAACAAAATTCATCAACTCCGTGGTATTCACTTCGTAACTTCATGACTTTTTTAACTATGGTAAGAGGATTACATTTCAATTCTCTTCCTTCTCCCTTCTGATGAAAGTATTCACAAGCAGTGAAATAATGAAGAAAAAGTGGTGAACGGAGGACAGAAAAATCATAGAGATAATTTACAGATAACAAATTCCCTTGTAAGTCGTAACTCATAGCTGACTATACTAGGAAATCAGGATTTTAAAATAAACAAGGTTCATTTGTCTTTGCAAAAGCTTCCACAGCTATGTGTGAAACAGTGTGAAATGCAGCTGGTTACAGCTGAATGGAAATTTACAAGAATTTTTATTAATCAGTTTCCTCCAAGGGAGGCTGTGTCCATGTGGCAGAGACACTTGGAAGGGAACTCTGAACCTAGCCTCTACAACTTCGGTGAGAAACAGCATCGGTGGTGGGAAAACCACTCAAGCAGATCCTTGTCATCCTGGACACCCTGCTTTACTTTTTCAAACTTCATTTGTGAAACGGAAATTGGTCTAGATAATCTTTTAATGGTCCCTCCAGCAATAAAAGCTGAATTTGGTACATTCATGACAATATAGCTTTAGAGAGAGAAGGATGAATTTTTTGACGCCGGGAGAACTTACCCACATCTAATGCATTTAGAGCATTTAGAGGGTAATCATGGGTACCTGGTTTCTCACAAGCAGGAAAAGTAGCTCAGAAATCCTCCAAGAGGTTTCTTGTCAGTCCTGTTAGTCAATATAATAGCTTTCTTGTAAAGCTATTTATGATGGGGTAAAATAACCAGAGATTAGCTCTCTCGTGAAAACTAGAGTTAGTATAAAGTCAACCCATTTTATCACCAAGCTAGATTAGAACGGTTCCCTCTGGACTTCAGTTATACCAGCCGGGCCGACAGCAGCCCGAGGACTCACCTTGAGGACAGTGGCCACCGTCTCCTGTGAGGCATTTCTCATGTCCTCCCCGTTCACAGATAAGATCTGATCTCCCTGAATCAGTCTCCTATCCAGGTCTGCAGCTCCACCTTTGACGATGTCAGAAATAAACACTCCATTTCCATTTCTGCAGATACCACCAAGCAGCGGGGAATGGCATGGTTTAGTATTCCTGAGTCAGTCTGTGATTACCGACATTCTATACTGTTTCACTAAATCCTCAAGCTTGGAATAAGGGTCCCCCCAAACCATCTCATCCAGTAATATCTACTAACATCCCACATGATAAACCTCAGAGTGCTTGCCCTTTAAATAGTTTATACCTATTTATGCTTCCTACTGTAATATTCATTTCTATCAGCCCAAGGGCATCATTTCTGCAAGAGGATAATCTTAAGTGAAATGAAATGGAAATTCACTTTAAAAAGTAGAGTTAAGTACTCTTAAAATATACAAGTTGTTTCCTTACCTATCAGCTTAATTATTAGCATAGAATCTGCTTCTAGTTTCTCACCCTCCCTATTCCTTCCCTTATGATGGTTTTAATTATATTTACTTGTCTGAGGAGTAAATAAATGTAGGTCTCAAAGTTCAAGAGGGTAGGAAGTGGAGAAAGAGGTCGAAAAGTCTCCCTCTCACCTCTGTTCCCCAGCCCCCATGTTCCTTTTCCAGAGGTAACCAGTATGTTACCTTTTTCTTGTGTATCTCCTAGAGATATTCTGTGTATACATTAGCAAATGCATGTATGTACAGCGCATATGTGTGTGAACAGATACACACACACATACTCTTCTCCAGAGTTTTTTCTTCCAGTTTTATCTTTTTCAACTGATACTCCCTCGGATTGGGCTTTATGAGCACTTGGGGGTTCCTCACTGTTTTTTTTAGGGCTGTATACTATTCTACAGATGTTCTTCAATTTCATGATAAGTAAACTATTAATAAAGAAGACACAGGTTACTGTCATTCACTAGCTATAGCAAACAATGTGCAACGGATACCATTGTGAAATGGCTAAGTCAAAGAATCACCAACATGAGAACTTAAGCACCTGAACCTTCGCAATGGAAATTTCTGGGCTCAGGAGTATGAATGTTCCTTACAAACTCAATCTGAAATACTAGTGCTGTATGAAGAGTGTAGGAGACAATAAAGTAAAAGGAGACAATAAAGTAAAAAACCATTCCTCTACGCGGAATCTCCCCAGGCATGTGTATGTCACAACCAGGAAGCAAACTTCAACACAGGTTTTGTCAGGTGTGCAGTGAGTTTATTTAGAAACAGGAGTCTCCGCTTTTCTGGTTTAAAATGCATTTTCAGAGTGATGATTTAATGGTGCTGAAGAATAAGACCACGACACCATGATACTTGGCACAAGGTCAGTGCTCTCAAAAATTGTCTCCAATGTTTTTATTTCAATAATGGCTTGGATGGGGCACCTGGGTGGCTCAGCAGGTTAAGCCTCTGCCTTCGGCTCAGGTCATGATCCCAGGGTCCTGGGATCAAGCCCTGCATCAGGCTCTCTGCTCAGCAGGGAGCCTGCTTCCTCCTCTCTCTCTGCCTGCTTCTCTGTGATCTCCGTCTGTCAAATAAATAAATATAAAAAACCAACTTCAGTTCTTCCTAAGAAGATGGCTGATAACCATTAAGGCCATATTGGGGTGTCACCTGGAAACCCTGCAGCCCTGTTGGAATAGACACTAAATATCGAAAATCAGTAAACCACAGGAGCTGGAATTGCAGTTTCAAGAGATTACTTACTTCTCTTACCTACTACTGTTATTCGATAATGCCCATCAAATGGGTAAGCAGCACAGACTTCAGAAGAAAGGCCCAGCCAACAGGATCCACATACATTTTTGTTGCAAGTTATTGTTTTAGGGGCCTCTTTCTTAATGAACACTACATTAATGAATAATTTACATTTGTCTCTCAAATATATCTATTCAGCTAATTTTTGAAACTCACCAACTAGTTGTAGGTAACATAGCATGAAATTCACATGGTAGTATCTGTTGATATTAACTGTTTCTTGGCTAGGTGGCTTTAATTCACCCCATGCAAGTCTTAGAGCTAAGGGACTCCAAGGTAAAAAATACTTTTAAAATTAATTAATTAATAGACATAAAGAGAGAGGGAACACAAGGAGGGGAAAGGGAGAAAGCAGTCTTCCTGCTGACCAGGGAGCCCGATGTGGGGCTCATTCCCAGGACCCTGGAATCACAACCCGAGTCGAAGGCAGATGCTTAATGACTGATCCACCCAGATGCCCCTGAAAAAACCTTTTTGATTCTGTTCTTATTCTATATGGGAACAAATACAGTTTGTGTTGTTTGGGTTTTGAGTTCTATCTTCATATGACACACTTTTCTTGGTTAAGATCTTGCTCTGAAACATGACTTAGGTCACTCTAATATTTATAAATAGGTTAATTTTAGAAACCTTATCATTAGTTTACATAAGACTTTCTCAGCTGGTGTTCATAGGCTCCCTAGGCCTCCGGGGAGACAGGCCAATCTGTTCTAGAACTTGTATTTCCTTACCGTTTCCCAACGATACTCAGACCCAGTCCTCGGCCAGCCTTTTTCTGCAGATCCACCGGGAAAATCTCCAAGTTCTCCTCATCCCTGTAGTGTGCTTCATCTCTATACACCACCAGTCGTACCTTCTGGGGGGTCTGCCTCAGGGCTGTGATGGCTTCTTCGTGGCCGGCGCTCCTCAGGTCAACCCCATTAACCTGGAACAACGGGCATCTGAGATGGGCTGCTGACAGCAGAGCCCTCTATACCTGCTCTGTCTGCTGAACTCCTTAATCTAACCAGTGAAAAACCTCTAGAAATTTTCAGCCATTCCCAAAGCACCAAGGCAGTGGCTACTACTAGTAGTAGCTGTTTCACATATAAGGGAGGTTAACTCTTATACTCTTCCCACCCCCCAAAAGGTTAGTGCACACAATAATGCAATTTTGCATAGCTGTGAACTTTACTATGGGATCAACATGGTTGGGGAGGGAGGGCGAGAGGGAGCAGGATGGGTAGAAAGGGCTGACTGGCTCATTTAACTGAGGTCAAAAGGGAAATAAACATTAGTGTTTGGTCAGCATTTTTAGACTCCATTTGCTTATTGAATTTGACATCCTCACTCTTAATTGCAAACATCACAACTACTTTGGAATAAGTAGGAATGAAATGAGAGACTTTCCACAGTGTCAAAATCCCCTTCAGGTACACTCTTCTGAACCTGGATCCGAGTGAGAACAAACAGGACATGAGTTAGAGGCAAACTATCCTGGAAACAGCACTGAGGAAAGCCATGGCTCTGTTTCTGGCAAATCATGTGAATCTGGACAACCCATGTAACCTCTAAGACTCTGTTTCCTCATCTGACAGTGGTTAAGAGATCATAGTTAACTTACCTACTTACTTTGTTTATTTAAAGATTTTATTCATTTATTTGAGAGAGCGTGAGTGAGAGAGCACACAAGCAGGGGTGGGGGGAGAAGGATAAGCAGACTCCCTGCTGAGCAGGGAGTCCGATGCGGGGCTCGATCCCAGGACTCTGGAATCTGTCTGCTGAAGGCAGACGCTGAACCGAGCCACCCAGGTGCCCCTTATTTATTTTTTACTTAACAAATGTTTGTGTAGTGCTTGTGAATTAGCCCTTTATCAATATTTAGTCATTTAATCCTTACACTAACTCTCTGAAAAGGTGCCATTACTATTTTACGGACGAGGAAAGTAAGGCATGGAGAGGCTAAGAGACTTGGCCAAGGTTACAGAGCAAGCAGATGGAGGCGTCACAGTTTGAACCCAGACTGTCTTCCCACCTTTAGTCTCTATATTATTCTGCCTCAACTTCCTCTCAGAAGGAGTTCTTGGAGCCCCTGTCACAGAATCAGGCAGTGCTGTGGGTGAGTGGATTTAACACAAGGGAGAAACTGAGGAGCAGAATGGCTGAGGACTCAACGGGAGGGAGTCATGGGTCACTCCATCAAGGTCACAGCTAGGAAACGAGCCAAAGGGAAGAACAGGCCCAGGTCATGGCCAGGGGAGTATAACAGAATGGAAGAGTACTCTCATGATGCTGGTTCTCCTCCACGTTCTAGTCCATCCCTGTGTGTGCTGGGCAGGTCGGGCTTATCTCTGCTCCTCCATTCCTTCATCTGTCCAGTGAGGGGTTGGTCTCAGGCTTCCCCCATTCTAACATTCCAAAGATGAATGACTTGGGGCATGAGGAATGGTTACAGACAAGGGAGAAGAGAGCAATGAGCCCTTCCTGGAGAAGGTGAGTTTTGAGCTATTCTTTGAAACTGATTCGGTGAACCAGAAAAATGTTTTAAAAGCCTAATTTTCAAGCTGTATCCCCCCACCCCCCCAACCCTTCTGGTATATCTTGGGTCCGTGTTCTCACTTAGATTAACTACACCCAGCATGACAGTGGTTAAGGGATGCCTGGCTGCCTTGGCCAGCAGTGCACATGACTCTTGATCTGAGGGTTGTGAGTTTAAGCCCCACACTGGGCGTAGACCTTACTTAAAAAAAATTTTTTTAAACCAAAGAACAGTGGTTAAGCATGGGTTTTGAATACAGATGGGCTTCAGTTTGAGTGCTCATTCTAACTTACTCTGTGAAACCTCAGATAATTACTTAAGCTTCAACTGTGTCCTGTATGAGTTGGAGACAGTATCTACTTAGTGTTGTTAGAATTACCTGAAGTATACCCTCTAACGCCCTGGGCATAGGACTTGGCCCACAGTTAAGCCCAGTGTAAGTTACAAGTTGGGAATTTACAAGGGATTGAAGTAACCCGAGTCAGGACTGTTTTCTGTCAAGCGCCAGCATCCACTGTTAACTTCAGGCCCATGCTGCATTCTCAGTGTTCCAGAGGTAAATCCATAGAACAAAGGGGGAAAACAGCGCCTCTAGAAAATGTGGCCTGAGCGGATTATTTTCCCATATTCCAATAGATGGCGCACAAGACCACTTCTGTTAATCCACTGCACCATAGTACTTCCAGGGGTAGAAGGTAAAGTCTCTTCAGCCTCTAAAATACCTTTTCAAAATCCCTAACAAATTATACATCCAATAAGAAGCACTGTCATGAAACTAATATTATAAAACCAATTTATATTAAATTCCAGCATTAAGATGCTTGCTCAAATCCAAGTGATTTGCTCCAAGTTCATAGCTTTCATTTCCTCCTCTGCTTATCAAGAGGCACCACTAAATGCACCAGTAATCGTTAAGAAAAATATCGCTGTGTAGCTTCAATATTGTGGAGTGAAGTATTGCCTTAAGTGCCTTACAGAAGCACTATATGCATTATTTAGAGCACTGATTGTAGGAGTGGTAATAGCAGGGCTCCCTATTTGAGACAAAGAGCCATAGGAGGCCCCAGTTGTCAATGGGAGTGTATCACGTTGCTTGGGCAGGACGAGGAAGTGGGTGAATCACTGCTTTGGAAGGAAAGAATCACCAAACCAGGCAGTAGTTCCTTGCTATTTTAGTTCACAGGGAAAACCAGGCATTAGCCTTCTACTCTTTCTGTTCCCACTTGTACAAAGATAGAAGAGAATAATGGAGGTAGGGGTAGGGTTAGATGAGGGACTTTGTTTTAGAAAGATAGACTGAATGTGCATGTGCCTGTGGCAGTGGAGAAAGGCAGAGGGAAAGGGAAAGGGAGAATCTTAGGCCGGCAGCACATTCAGTGCGGAGCCCAATGCAGGGCTCGATCTCACAACCCTGAGATTATGACTTGAGCTGAAATCAAGCCTGAAACTGAACAGACTGAGCCTCACTCTAGTGCCCCAAGGGACTGACTTTAAAAGCAGAGTCAGAAAGAAGTCAGTCTATGCTAATTATAGAATCATTAATCTTGCCATGCTAAAACATTACTGGACTATATCTTTGTAAGCAAAAACTGGTTTGTCCCAGTTGTTTTTTTGTTTGTTTGTTTGTTTTTAAAAAAGATTTATTTATTTATTTATTTGACAGAGACACTGTGAGAGGGAAGACAGGCACGGGGAGTGGGAGAGGGAGAAGCAGGCTTCTCCGTGGAGCAGGAAGCCTGATGTGGGATGTGATCCCAGGACCCTGGGATCCCAGGACCTCGGGAGCTGAAGGTAGACACTTAACAACTGAGCCACCTAGGTGCCCCCCAACTGTTTTTTTTTGTTTTTTGTTTTTTTTTTTAAAGCAATCTTTATGCTCAACATGGGGCTGGAACCCAAGATAAGAGTTGTGTGCTCTACTGACTGAGCCAGCGGGTGCCCCATGGCTTGTCCTAATTTTAATATGAGGATAGAATTAAAGCCAGGAAAGGCCAGCTGCCAATGTGGAGTACTCCTAAGCAGAAAGGTTACTGTCTCGAAAGCACTGGTGCAGAATTCTCTGGTTTCATGGTCTTGAAAGATACCACTGAAGCTGGCCTGTCTTCTTAAGGCAAAGCTGCAGGCCACAGGCTGATTATGCTTCATTATGCATCTATACACATCAACCACAACTAGAACGAGTCCAAATGTGGGGCCTTAGCTGCTTAAAAGGAAACGTGTTACTTGACCAAACAGCTATTTCTTAACTAAACACACCATATACTCTTGTACCGCCTGGGGTAAAAGAACAGCCTGTCCTCACCAATAAAAAATAATAATAATAATAACTTTTCAGTTGACACACAATGTTACATTATGTCCTGATCATCTTTAATGAGAAGTGTAGACCATCAGTCCATATTGGGTAATATAATTCAGTTGGGTACCAGGAAATGGTTTGAGTTTTCAATTTCTCCTTCCACTTAATTGCTTTCTTCATGTTAACCTGTCCTGAGTGTTTGCTTGTAGATCCTTTATGGAAGACAGCAGCTACAGCTGCGCTCTATCCAATATAAACAGATAGAGTTTTTAAAAGTTTTTTATTGAGGTATAACATTAAGAAATAAAATATATTTATTTATTTATATATTTATTTTTAAAGATTTTATTTTATTTATTTGACAGACAGAGATCACAAGTAGGCAGAGAGGGAGGAAGAGAAAGGGGGAAGCAGGCTCCCTGCCAAGCAGAGAGCCCGACATAGGGCTCGATCCCAGGACCTTGAGACCATGACCTGACCCAAAGGCAGAGGCTTTAACCCACTGAGCCACCCAGGAGCCCCAAAATAAAGTATATTTCAAGTGTACAATTTATACGTGAATTTATGTCATTTAAACCTATACAACCATCACCGTAATCAAGGAAATGCATATATTAGATTTAGTTTCAAGTGATCATTATAGAATCATTCATGGGCTTACAGATCACACAAGTATCTAGGCATGTGTGCATCTGTACTCTTGAATATTCAATCTATTTATTTTACAAAGCCAATTACGATAACACCAGTTAATCAGAAAACCTAAGGAGGAAAAAAAAAAAACCTCAAAACTTCTGACCACTAAAAAAACGGTGCTGTATGCTAAAGCAGTCAAGCCAATTCCCAAAGAGGTCTTGCTTATTTTTCTAACGTCATACACTTGTGCCTTAATGAATGTACTGGGAATATGTCCTAATCCAATGATGAAGCACAGTAAAAGTCTGCAGAGAAACCCTGAATTTAATTTGCAATGAGCCTGGCTTCTCCTTTAACTCCTTCTTGCCTATATTTTCTGCCCTTAATTGTATCTGTGGTTTCATCTTGGGAGGCAGACTTGAACCACCAAAGGGAAAATAAAATGCTATGATGTCATTCACAATGTGCTATATTAAAGTTGCAAAGCAAAAATGCACATGCCCACCATAAAATGTTAACTATTCAATTAAATTCATCCAATAAAAGAAATAAATGTTGCCTAAAGGTTTCACACCATCAAAAAAGCTCTTTCGTTCCACCTACCAGAATGCCTGGCATTGACCTGCCATTCATCCGTTCCCTAGTTCAGACAATGCCTGCCTTGGCATTTTTTTTTTTTTAAAGGCTTTAACGCCTTTGCTAATTAAGAGTCCATTTAAAAGAGGCAAGCTAATCATTCTGACTTATTAATAAGTACCATGTACCTCCTAAAAGGAGAATATTCTACATTTTCATCAACTAGAAGACAAAAGAGGAAAGGCATGGGCCTCCACTTTACTGAAAGATTTATTAGGAGTAAGAAAACAATACTTAAAACGGCAATACAAGTCTTTAAAATATCAGGTGTGCATGTTTATGCATAAGTGTCTGTGTTCTGAGGAGAGGATTTAGACAGGTACGATGGAGGAGCACAAAAAAGTAAAACTGCAACAGTGCACACTCTCATTTGATACGATGATTATAGAACTATTAGAACTACAGAACTTTAATTTTAAAAAAGTTTTCAGAGATTTAGATAATATGCCATGATTTTGATGACAGTTATTCAACGTACATTAAAAAAAAAAGGTACACGTTCTGCTAAATGGGAGACAAACGAGGATAAAGTACAAGGCAGTGAGTGAACAGACTTTGCAGATCAAGTTCGGTAAAGGAATTGTATTTGCTAGTATTTTTAAAAAAAACTTTATTTACTTATATTAGTTTAAAAAAATTTTAAAGATTTTTATTTATTTGACAGAGAGAGACAACAGCGAGAGAGGGAACACAAGCAGGGGCAGAGAGAGAGGGGAAGCAGGCTTCCCTTCCCGCTGGGCAGGGAGCCTGATGCGGGGCTCGATCCCAGGATGCTGGGATCATGACCTGAGCCAAACGCAGAGGCTTAAGGACTGAGCCACCCAGGCGCCCCTTAGTTTTTAAAAAAATTTTATTTATTTTTTTAAGCAGGCTGGGAGGGACAGAGAAAAAATCTTAAGGAGGAGCTGGCTTCCTGCTCTTCGGGGAGCCTAAAGTAGGGCTGGATCTCAACCCTGAGATCATGACTGGAGCCAAAATCAAGAGTCAGACACTTAACTGACTGAGCCACCCAGTGCCCCTGTTATTTGCTAGTATTAAATAAATTCATACTCCCCTACCTCTAATATCTGGTCACCAGCCCAAAGTCTTCCATCTCTGGCTGCTGCTCCTTCTTCGTAGACTTCGTGTATAACTATAGCGTCCTATAAAAAACAAATTCTTATTAATTTTCAACAACCATAAATGCTTCCTTACACAAACAACCAAACCATAGGCCAGCAACTCATAATTTGCTCTTCGCTAATAACGTCATATTTTATTTGACCTAAAAGTAAACAAAACACGCAGTTACAATATATTCAGAGGTATCATTAATTTTTCCTAGGTTTATTATTTCATTCCTTCAGGACTGGCTTTGCCTAATATTTCAAGTTAAACTTCCCCCATGTGTTTTACTGTTAACCTGTACATTGCTGCTGTGAATGAACTTGAGGTGAACTATGTGTCCTTCTTATTTACATTTTATGGTATATTTTGAGACACGGTTTCAGGTATTTATTAGTATTCAAGGATTTGGCATAAATGTGTGGCCTGATGCAGGGGGTCTGTCAGGCCTCATTACTCAGGCAATGAAAGAAAAAAACTGAAGTGGAATGAAATGACCCCGGAGGACGAAGCATGGAAGAGGGGAAAGGGCGTTCATGAGCCTAAGTGTCAGACAGCTGTGCGTTCAAATTCTGACCTGCCTGTGTCTAACTCTGGGCAAATTAACTCCCGAACTTAGCATTCTCAGCCATAGAATCAGGACACTGTCGAAGGCAGGGAACTGTCAGCTGATGAACACAGATCATGGTTAGTGAATTTAAAAGATTCCTATCTTTTCAAATTAATAACCTTACATTTTTTATTATAAAAATAACACATGTAAAGGACTCAAGCAAAACCACAGGGTGTAGTCAACTATGGAAGAAACCGCCTCCCTCCCCTGCCCCTCAGGCCCATGACCCAGAGACAATCCCCATCAGCAGTTTCCTAAAGACCCTGCAGACAGTTCACACCTGTACAACCGTATACTGATATTATATATATATATAGGTTTTGGTGAGACTATTTAAAAATTAGTCAATGGAATATGTTCAGATGACTTTTCCCCCTGATGTTGGGCACAGGGGATTTCTTTAAAAAAATTATTTATTTATTTATTTTGTGGGGAGGGAGAGAGAGAGAGAAAGCATGAGCGGGAAGGGCAGAGGGAGAGGGAATCTGAGGCAGACAATAAGCTGCGCACGGAACCTGACGTAGGGCTTGATCTGACAACCCTGACGTCATGACCCTGAGATCCTGACCTGTGCCGAAATGGAGGGTTGAATGCTAAACCGACTGCTCTACCCAGGCATCCCACCCGTAGGCGATTTTTATGAAGCCGAAAACTGAACCAGAAGTCATTGGTTCTTTCTGTTGTTTATCAAACCGAGGGGCACTGAAAAAACGATGCTGAGAGGATCATGCCAGGTGTCTTGGAGCACTGCTGGGAGAGGAAAAGAGCTTCTGAGTGGAGACTAGAAACAGATCTGTGGGTCCCATGAGTGTGGATTTGAGCCCTGCACTGCCCAGTGCCCCCCCATCCCCACCAACCCCCAGCACACACGCTGGTTGCAAGACCTTTCAAGCAGTGGTCAAGGCGGGAGACTCTAGGCATAATGAATCCTACCTTGGAAGAAGTTCTGTGTCCCAAGCACTGGGGCTTGGAAGCAGCAGGATTTCTTGACTTGCGATCATAAAGGTCTGGGTAAGAGAGGGCTTGATGATCACCGGGAGGACTGATGATAATGACCAGGGGCCTACCAGTGACATCTGGGAGCTTTGTAAAGAAACTAGAACTCAAGAGTTTCAGAGGCCTCCAAAATGACGGAGGTTGATTCTGCCTTAGTCCAGAAATATGGAGCCTCAAAATCAGAATTAAATCGACAAGAAGTCAATGTAAAGAAATATTTCTTGCGAAAATAAAACAAATAAGATAGAAAAGACCCAAACCAAATCTTTTTTTTTTTTTTTAATTTTTAAAAATTTACTTGAGAGAGTGAGCAAGTGCACAAACGGGGAGGGGCAGAGGCAGAGGGAAAAACAGGCTCCCCACTGAGCAGGGAGCCTGATGCTGGGCTTGATCCCAGGGCCTTGGGATCATGATCTGAGCTGAAGGCAGATGCTTAACAGACCCAGGTAGTCCCCAAATCTACTTTCTTCTTCTTCTTCTTCTTCTTTTTTTGAAGATTTTATTTATTTATTTGACAGAGAGAGAGAGGGATCACAAGTAGGCAGAGAGGCAGGCAGGGGTGGGGGGGGGGAGCAGGCTCCCTGCAAAGCAGAGAGCCCAATGCAGGGCTCCATCCCAGGACCCTGAGATCATGACCTGAGCTGAAGGCAGAGGCTTCATCCACTGAGCCACCCAGGCACCCCCTAAATAAAATCTTTAAAAGAAAGATTGGATTTAGTTATTTGAGAAGGTGAGAGAATCAGAGCAAGTGAGCATGAAAGGGGCAAGGTCAGAGGAAGGAGCAGACCCCCTGCTGAGCAGGGAGCCCAATGAGGGATTCCATTCCGGGACTCCAGGGTCACGACCTGAGCTGAAATGAATGCAGTTGCTTGGCCAACTGAGCCACCCAGGCGTCCCGATAAAAAAAGAAATATATTGTTTCTCAAATACCAAACTCATGGCCGATGATCTGTCTGGTCCTTGAGTCTGTGTGGACAAACTACTCATTTATTCTTTCCTTTGACTACTGCTGTGATTTCTCTTAAAGTTATCAATGAAAATACAAGAACACATGAGACACACTGAACTATCAATAGAAAAAAGTCACATTTCTTACAACATGCCTGTGTGCTGAAAGTGTGACATTATGGTTCTGGACAGCTGTATTAACTGGTGGTGCTAGAGGTGAGAAGTGGGGCCAACAGCTAAACTAGAAATGCAGGCTGGTGAACTGAAGAGAAAAGTGGATTTGTTTTTCTTTTCTTTTTTTTTTTTTTTTTTAAAGATTTTATTTCTTTATTTGACACAGAGAGAGAGAGATCACAAGTAGGCAGAGAGGCAGGCAGAGAGAGAGAAGGAGGCAGGCTCCTCGCCGAGCAGAGAGTCTGATGTGGGACTCGATCCCAGGACCCTGAGATCACGACCCGAGCTGAAGGCAGAGGCTTAACCCACTGAGCCACCCAGGCGCCCCTGGATTTGTTTTTCAAAACTTACATGCTTCATGAACCTCATGAAGGACAGAATAATATTAAAAAAAAAAAAAAAAAAGATACTGCACTGAGGTATTTTAGGCAGCTATGTGACAAGGCAACATGAAAATTTTCTTTCCTTCTACTTTGAAACAATTGTGATTGGATGAAATAACAGTCATTAATGAAAGGCTGCCCTTTATTGTTTAAAATAAAAAATCTGGAGTTGATTATACATGTGATTCTTATCTCCTCAGTTATATCCTCTTAAATGTTAATGCTCTTCAGCTATTCACACAAAACTGCTTGTTGGCACAGTTCTGAGTGGCTCCTCTCCCACTCCTCTCTCCACATATTTAAATAACATTCCTTCACCTTAGAATACCTCAGTGACTGTCTACCAATATCAATGATGACTTCTAAAACTCCTCTAGTCCCGAAGCAGCGTATTCATCATATCCCTGTGGGTGGGTTGCTGGCTTACACGGAGGAGAGACTGTAGAGATAAATGATTATGAGCTAGGTTTCTGAAGTCAGATTTCTTGGTTCAAATCCTGGCCCTGCTACTTCTGGCCATCGGGCTTGGGACAACTGTTAACTCCTCCAGGCCTTAGCTTCCTTGTGTTTATATGGTTTTAATAATATTATCTACACATAAAGCTTTATGTACAGTGCCAGCACATAGTAAGGAAGTGAGAACATCTCATTATATTTAATGCCTCCGTGCCAAAGTTGGCGCACGCTTTCCATTCGTGCCATTCAATTCTCATACCAAGGAAGCAAGTGCAGTATTATTGGTCTCATTTACAGTTCCGGGTGTGGAGGCTCAGAAGGATTCAGACTTGACCAGGTCTTTGCCGCTTCTAAGTAGGAAAGATCAAATTCCAACTTGGGACTGTTTAACACCAAAGCCTGTGTTCCTACCACTACTGCAAGCGTCTCATCTGTTTTGAATATTTTATTTTGCACTTGCATAAAAGCTAACTTGGGATTTTCCATATGGCATCAATTCTGTTGAATTATTGTCTCCTCAACTCCACAGCAAAAACCTTAAGGGCATGAGCTGATCATTTATAGAGAGTGAACAAAAGACAACTGTGGAAGTGAAAACTGAAGCCTTTGGCTTAATGAGGTGGGGTGATGATCTATGGACCTCACTTGCTAGTGCTGGTACCTGGTTAGGGGGTTTGCACCATACAAAGCATGATGGGTAAGCTCCCTCCCCAATTCAACACGGAGCCTCGCTCCTAATTCTGTTTGTTATTCTTGTCTCTTTCCTTCCTTCCTTTCTTTATTTTGTTCCCATCCTCTTTCTACTTACCCAGATTATTCACTGAACTATTCTTTCTATAGGAGCAGATACAAAAGAAAATTATATACACGTGATGCATTGATGTTTGAAATAAAAAGTTTTTCAGTACAAAAAAACCAGATTAATTTCTCCTAATGGCAGACTTAAGAATCATTTACAGATGACTAAGACTGACATATAATAAAAAATTAATTTTTTATTATGAGAGAATAATATTTTTATTTTTTTATAGAGATTTTATTTATTTATTTGACAGACAGAGATCACAAGTAGGCAGAGAGGCAGGCAGAGAGAGAGGAGGAAGCAGGCTCCCTGCTGAGCAGAGAGCCCGATGTGGGACTCGATCCCAGGACCCTGAGATCATGACCTGAGCCGAAGGCAGCGGCTTAACCCACTGAGCCACCCAGGCGCCCCTATTTATTTTTTTTAAAAGATTTTATTTATTTGTCAGAGAGAGAGAGGGAGAGAGAGCGAGCACAGGCAGACAGAATGGCAAGCAGAGGCAGAGGGAGAAGCAGGCTCCCTGCCAAGCAAGGAGCCTGATGTGGGAGTCGATCCCAGGACGTTGGGATCATGACCTGAGCCGAAGGCAGCTGCTCAACCAGCTGAGCCACCCAGGCGTCCCAAAGAGAATAATATTTTTATTATAAGAGAAATTTACATAAGATGGTCTGTTTATTTACTGCCTGAAACAAGACCAACAATTATACTTTGGCCACTCTATGTTACTCATTTGACTGGCCAACTCTGGAGCCAGGGAAGAATTTCATCAGTGAGCTGGAGAATCTTTCAAATGTTGGGTTTTTCCTAATCAGAAGGGTCAGGCAGGATTTTAGAGACATAGGAAAAGTCTTCTGTGTAAAAACTTTCCTCTCATCAGTTTCTGTCTGAAACATGTTTAACTTGAGGAAAATTCCTTTATTCCATTAATTAGGGATAACATTAAAAAAAAATAGACACTCCAGAAAGAAGCGCCTGGCAAGTAAATTTAACATACTGTTTAAGGGATTACTGTCTTTTGGGGGGGGGGGGGCTACTGTCTTAATGTCTCCATTCTTTCTTATTTTTTATTTTTTAAGATTTTTAATTATTTATTTGGAAGAGAGAGTGAGTGAGAGAGCAGACATGCACAATCAGGGGAAGTGGCAGACAGAGAGAGAGAGAAGTAGACTCCACTCTGAGCAGGGAGTCCAAAGTGGGGCTCGATCCCACAACCCTGAGATTGTGACCTGAGCAGAAGGCAGATGTTTAACCAGCTGAGCCACCCAGGTGTTCTTGGTATCTCCATTCTTAAAAGAAAAAGTATTTTTCAAATATAGATAATATACATACATGGTACTCAACTCAAAACTGATTTTTTTTAAAAAAGATTTTATTTTTATTCACAAGTAGACAGAGAGGCAGGCAGAGAGAGAGAGAGGCTCTCTGCTCAGCAGAGAGGGGCTTGATCCCCGGACTCAGCTGGAAGCCTTCCCAAGGCTTGAAGGTCATGGTCTCTCTTACCTGCTACCTCCTTTGTTTCATGAAATTCTACTTGAGACAGCCAAGTGCCACATCTTCTATGAAACTTTTTCTGACTCTCTCCCCCTGGCAAGGCTGATCAACCTCGCTGTGGGTCACTGTATTTCCTAGTATTATTGAACTACGTCCTAGTCTCAGTAGAACCCTTCCAACTCCTCTTTGTACCGTGGTGCTGAGACCAGAGTAGGCACTGAGTAAATGTTTGCTAAATGATTATCAAGAAATTAGTTGGAATAGAAAGAGGATCAAAATGACCCAGAAAGAGGAAGCCACCAAGGTATGTCATAATCTTATCCTAATCCAACCAAGCTTCTCTCTCTCGTTCTTTTTTTAAATCCCCACCCAGCTTCTAATGCCAAAATATTTGTGATATACAACTAAAATGCCCTTCATGTGAATTTCCAGGGGATTTACTTTAGCTCCAAGAGTTTTTTTTTTTTTAAAGAGGGAGGGAGGGGCAGTGGGAGAGAGAGAATCTCAAGCAGGCTCTGCACTATGTGCAGAGCCCCACACAGGGCTCAATCTCACACTCTGAGATCACGACCTGAGCTGAAATCAAAAGTCAGATGCTTAACCAGCTGACTGAGCCACACAGGTGCCCCTCAAAGAGCAATTTAAAGAGGCAAGGGTGAGGGACTTAATTATCACTGAGCCCCACGAAAATCACAAACTCCTCCAATGGGATTTAAACTCTGCATTGCTATTCAAGAATTTCACAACCGGGGGGGGGGGGGGGGGGGGGGGGCTGGATGGCTCAGTCATTAAGCATCTGCCTTCAGCTCAGGTCATGATCCCAGGGTCCTGGCATCGAGCCCCACATCAGGCTCCCTGCTTGCGTTCCCTCTCTCGCTATGTCTCTCTCTGTCAAATAAATAAATAAAATTAAAAAAAAAAAAAGAATTTCACAACAGGCAGTAATGGACCCTTAGAGTCAAAGCCATCGGACACTTCAGCCCATCTGCCATCACTTTACTGTTCAAACTGCCAACAAGTAGGCAGAGCAACTCATCAACATACCAATACTCAGCAAACGGCAATTTTATTTTTGTACCATAGGCCCAGGATCCTTGCAGAAGCTATGTGTTAGGAAAAGCAACTGTTGGTATCCATAAGCACTCCTGAGTGCGTGAACTCTTGCCCAGAATAAGATTTTATACATTTCTAGATATTCAGTGGATTGTTTCAGTAAGCATTTCAGAGCAAAACTTTGATAAAGAACTATGTTGTAGATATTCCTATAAGAGACCGTATATATACAGCTTAATTTTACTGCTTGTAGGCATGCTTTACCTAATTTGATCACTCTAGAATTAAGCCCAATCTTTGCCATACTTATAAAGCCCCCGCCCCCATTCTCCTCAAAAAAATCCTAAGGGACATTTTAACTACAGAAAAAATTCACATTAAATTTCACATTTACTGGGAAAACATATTACCAGGGATCCCCAAAGAGTGTTATGTCTTATTTCCCTGCTTTATGAGAAAACTCCCTCCTAATAAGAAAGACCCAGGAGGACCAAAGAAGGATTAAAAAGATTGTGTATAAAATGGGCATTGTTTTTCGTCTGGAAGAAACCATGGTTCAGATCTGTGGTCTTAGAGGAGTAATGCTTCTTTTAAACATCATTTAATAAGTTCCCCTCTGAGGCTGTTGCTGTTCAGAAATGATACAGACGTGTCTTCTATACAGTAGATGACTTTCCCAGCAGGAAGGCCAAACCAATGAGGGGTGATAATATTGTGGGGGTAGTAAAATGCTCGGTACAATGCTGTGCTAATCAAAACAACGTTCACCTCTACACCGAAAACCACATGGAGAGGTATTAAGTTACTGATTTGGGATGTCTACTGCTGTTAGAGAGTTTAAAAAGAAAAGTGTGGGTTAAAACTGCAAAAGAATATTTCACTCTGAACAAAGTTGACTCTACTTATGTAAGTCAAGGGTTGAGTGTCTTTAGAACATGATGCTTTTCGGTCTCAAATTCTCTGCACAGATTCTTTGGGCAGCGGGGGAGAATGAAACCCAAACAAACCAAAAAACCAAGCTTCCCTATTATATTTTAATCACCTAGATATAATCACATGAGAATGAGATTTGGAAAAAGGGGGGGGCAGTATGGTGTGTAAGAAGGACAGAAGAACACAGGACTGGGAGCGAAAGGAGGTAATTTTTCTCATAGCTCTGACTGGCCCATTTTGCAAGTGGTTCTACATAAACTGCTTGGTTCATAACATTTATCAGTGCAGCACAGAGATGAAATACATGGTTTCTAAAGTCATTCCACCTCTAAAACTTTAGACCTCTGTGAACTCATACATAGCGCAAAGTGGAGGAAGCCACCGTTTTATGCAGACATGAAGACCCTACCTAAGAATTATAAGACCTCCTTCTAAATGGCAGACCAGAAGAATCCCAGCTCTTACAGGCTTAGAGAGATCAGAGTCTGGGGCCTTGGGCTGGGCGGGGGCGGGGTGCTGGCTATTCTATTAGTTATCTTTTGCGGCAAAACTTAGTGGCTTAAAACAAAAACTAACTATTTGTCTAAGATTCTGTGGGCTGGCAATTTGGGCTGGGCTCAGGGGCAAGTCTGCTGTCTGCTGTCTCAGCTGGGTTCACGTGGGTTTGTAGTCAGGTTGTTGGGGGGCTCTGCGGGGATAGTTAGGCCTCTCTCTACCAAAGCACTCTTTCCAAGGTGTGTTATCCTCCAGGAGGCCTCTCCAAGCCAGGCTTGTCTGCAAGGCAGCAGTCTTTCAGGAGGACAAGAGCTAAACCTTGAGGCTAAGCCTTGGAGTCATTCAATGTTACTTTCACTACTACTGGTCAGAGCAAGTCAACTGGAAAGAGCTACACAAAATTTATTATCAATTTTAACTTCCTACAGACTCTATCACGTCTGCCAGAGGAATTTTCCAGCCTGTAAACAATGGAAGGCAGCAACGTACAGTGGGAATACTGGCTATGGCCACATAAACCTGTGTTCAGAGTTGAGTTCTGCCACTTATCATGGTTTTGTGATACCTCCATTAAGGTATTTAACCTCACCAAAATAGTGTTCCCATTTCTGCAAATGGAATAAATCCTACCTTTTAGGGTCTGAGGATGAAATGAGATTATGTATATAATGTCAAGCAAAGTGTCGGCCAAAAAGATGTTGAATAATTGCTAATGAGGACTCCCAACACATACCTATCTAAGGTTGAAAGGGGCCTACATGGGACATGAAGGAAAGAATGTATGCCAGAGTGGTCCCAATTCACCATTCCAAGGATGAATGACACCAGTCTCAGTCCATTTTTCAATTTCTATTTTTCCTATAATTTATGGTGAACCAAGAATACAACATATTGCTCCTTTTTCTTTCTTTCTTTCTTTTTTAAAAAAGATTGTATTTTTAAGTAATGTCTACATGCAACGTGGGACTTGAACTTACAACACTGAGATCAACAGTCGTGTGCTCTACCTACGGAGCCAGCCAGGGTCCTCTGACTGCTTCTTTTCAAGAAAGATTATACTATAGTATACTATAGGTTCTTCTTTTGTTTTCTTTTTTTCTTTCCTCTCTCTCTCTCTCTTTCTCAGAGGGAGAAAAAGAGGGGCAGGGCAGAGGCATAGGGAGAGAGAATCTTAAGCAGGCTCCAAGCCCAATGCAGAGCCCAACCTGTGGCTTGATCTTACAGCCCTGAAATCATGACCTGAGGTGAAATCAAGAGTCATAATGGACACTTAACTGACTGAGCCACCCAGGCGCCCCTTCAAGTTATGCTTTCTGAAGTCATGGGCTGCTCAGGGCTAAGGCCAAGGGACCATTTGAATGCAAACAAGATCTAAGCCAGACCGCAAAAGTTCTGTTACCAGGTATTTTGATTTTTTTGTTTTCGTTAAGTAGAGTTGGTCTTCACTGTTTATGGATTCTGTATTTGCAAATTCCCTCATTCCCCCAAATCAATGTCCCTGGTGCATTCACAGTCATTTGTGGACAAGGGCAAAGTGGTGAAAAATGCATAAGTAGAACAAGGTGACATTTTGCCTTTGTGTTTCAGCTCTCATATTGTGAACAAGCATCTTTTTTGTGGTCTTTTTAGTGCATGTTTTGTATTTTTGAGCTTTTTGTTTGTGTTTTGCTGTTTAAAACATCTCCCAAGTACAAGACTGAAGTGTTGTCTTATGTTTCTAAGCAGGAGAAGGCTGTGATCTGCCATATGGAAAAAATACATGTGTTAGATAACTTTTGTTCATTTATGAATTTATGAATGTGTTGCTGGCCATGAGTTCAATGTTAATGAATCAATAAAAGATATGAAAATAACCTATCTTTAAAAAGTAACACACGTGGGGTGCCTGGGTGGCTTAGTGGGTTGGGCTGCTGCCTTCGGCTCAGGTCATGATCTCAGCGTCCTGGGATCGAGTCCCACATCGGGCTCTCTGCTCAGCAGGGAGCCTGCTTCCTCCTCTCTCTCTGCCTGCCTCTCTACCAGCCTGTAATCTCTGTCTGTCAAATAAATAAATAAAATCTTTAAAAAAAAAAAAAGAAAAAAAAAAGTAACACACGTAAAACAAGGTTATGTATTTATTGACTGTCAAAATGTTCTGACCAGAGGAATCCATCACTGGAAGTAATGGTTCAGTATTCACTAACTCAGTGTTTGCTATGACTTTATAGAACACAATTGCCATGGGTAAGAAAAACTTGACTATACTTCCTACCGCTGCTTTGTCCTGGTGATACTTTCCTATAACACAGCAGGGAAGTCTAGCGTGAAAGGTCATACAGGTAGAAACGCAAACATGGTCTATCTATGATAGGGACGGAAGGACTCCTGTCAACAAAGGCAGGTCTCAGTTTTCCCTGCTATCATGGGCCAGTAGGTTGATTAACCCAAGGATGGAAGACTGAATGCATTTTTCTCGCTATAGCATGTGTTATCATGCTTACATTCCATGGGTTTTGTAGATCTATGTATTTTTGAACTCGTTACAAAGGTAAAGGGCAAATAAAATTCAAGACAAGTTGCAAAGATGCTAATCCTCCCCACCTTCAAGCCCTCTGCTTTTTTTTTTTTTTTTAAGATTTTATTTATTTATTTATTTGAAAGACAGATCACAAGTAGGCAGAGAGGCAGGTAGAAAGAGAGGAGGAAGCAGGCTATCTGCAGGGCGGACAGCCCGATGCGGGGCTCGATCCCAGGACCCTGGGATCATGACCTGAGCTGAAGGCAGAGGCTTTAACCCACTGAGCCACCCAGGCGCCCCTCAAGCCCTCTGCTTTGATGCAAAAGTATCTGGCATACCCTCGCTGATTCATGAGAAGCAACACGGTAAGAGATTACTTTCAGGGGTCCCTGGGTGGCTCAGTCGGTTAAGTGTCTGCCTTTGGGGCGCCTGCGTGGCTCAGTGGGTTAGGCCGCTGCCTTCGGCTCAGGTCATGATCTCAGGGTCCTGGGATCAAGTCCCGCATCAGGCTCTCTGCTCGGCGGGGAGCCTGCTTCCTCCTCTCTCTCTCTCTCTGCCTGCCTCTCTGCCTACTTATGATCTCTCTCTGTCAAATAAATAAATAAAATCTTAAAAAAAAAAAAAGTGTCTGCCTTTGGCTCGCGTCATGGTCCCAGAGTCCTGGGATCAAGCCCCACATTGGGATCCCTGCTCCACGTGGAGCCTGCTTCTCCTTCTCCCTCTGCCTGCTGCTTCCCCTGCTTGTGCTCTCTCTCTCTTTCTGTCAAGTAAATAAATAAAATATTTTTTAAAAATGTTGTGGATGAATGCCATTGAAATACCTTTGACTAAATAACCCACAGTGGTTATGGTTACACACATATAAAAAATTTTATATCTATAAATATAAATATATATTTATATAGGAGTTACAGAAATATAATATTTATATATCATGCTCATTTATATATAAATACTATATATTTATATACAAATAATATAAATATGATATATTAAATATAAATTAATTATAATAAATTATAATATATAATATGTAGAAAAAACAATATAAAAATAACAAATTAAATTATATATATAGATAGATATAGATTACTTTCAATATCTCATAAGAACACACAGGACTTGAGGCAGAATGTCGCCAATAAATGCCATATTTATTCTAAGATGACTTTTTTCTCATCTTATTTTGTTAAGATTTTATTTATTTATTTGAGAGAAAGAGAAAGTGAGAATGTGAGCACAAGCAGGAGTAGCAGGCAGAGGGAGAGGTAGAAATAGGCTCCCTACTGAGTAAGGAGCCCAATAGGACTCACTCCCACGACTCTTGGGACCATGACCTGATCTGAAGGCAGAGGTTAATGACTGCGCCAACCAGGCACCCCTCTCCTTTTATTTTAATTTCATAATTTGGATGAATCTCAGAATCAAGTGTACATTCAATATACACTTTTCTACCATGGACATGATAAAATATTACTGATATAGAAAAAGTACAATATTTGTCAAACTGATACAGTTTTGCTTGCCAACTTCATGGGCTGAATAAATGTTTCTGTTCAGAAAACCTGAAGAAGCCACAACTATACAAGGGAAGTCAACAAGAGTCAAAAGAACTTATACTTTGAATCATACTTTGTGAAATCTGGATACTCTAATAAATTCGTGTTCACTACACAGATTTTCTATGAATCTCAAAACATGGTCTTCAACTAATCCCCATAAAACTCTGCTACAAAAGGAACAAAGGCTGAGTCTCTATATCTTAATCTCAATTTATTCATTTATTCTAATATGCTTTGGGTAGAGTATGAAAATTCATACCTACCAAACCCTCCAAGAGAAAGAAAATGGACCACAATGTTCAGCACCCACTATTTTGAAATGCTGAGATTTTCTTGGGTAATAAACCCTAGGCAACATAAATGATTGTTAAACCAGCAACACTAGTGGCTCTTGACTAAAAGTATGGATTAAATGATCAGTTACACAGGAAACCGTAACAGTAATGTGTGTGTGTGTGTGTGTGTGTGTGTGTGTGTGTGTGTGTGTTAGAGCAATGGAGTATATAAGCTATCCTAAAACTCAAGCTCAGGGATTGCAAACTTTTGCACACTACAGGTAACTAAAATGCGGAATGAAAATATTAGAATGAAAATCTAATATAAGAATTGCAATGAATATATAAAAAGTTTCACATTTTAAGACATTGAAAAGCATTCCCCTCTCAAACTCAGAAAAGAAGCTGTTTTATATTTACTTAAAATGGAGTTCCCTTGCCAAGACTGACTTAGCAAAAGGTTGATACTCACCAACATGAATATAATTTTTCATACTGAAATATAGATTTATTTTAAGGAAATGGGATAATATTTGCATTATATTTTATAAGTCCCTATAGTTCCATCTGGTCCTTATTTATCTAAACTTTACTCAGCTTGCATAATATTTTTGCTTACAGTCATATTCTTTAAGATCAGAAATGCCCAAATCTGGAAATTCAGAGGTACTATTCGTTAACATTCTTTCAGTGTGATTCATAGACTTTTTGCAAACTCTGCTTTGATTTTAAAATAAAACTAAGGTAATAAGATGTTTTGTGTAAAAATATATGACTTAAGCAATAATGATAAAAGGAGCCTGGCTTTGGGGGATTATACGCCAAAGCAAACCACACTCCTCATGAAACAGACCGTGCAAAGTTCATTTGAAGGGGAATAGCAAAATAAAACACTTAATCAAATGTAAAAAAGTTTTCTATTCTGCTTACTTTAAAAAAAAACCTAGTAGTTTAAATTGTTACAGTTCCACATTTAAATGGCCCAAAGCAGTAACAGCTAAACAATAGCATGCAACATGGAGAATCAGGATTATGTGAGGTCACTGCAGAGCTGGACACATGGTTAGAGCTAAAAGACTGATATTTTTCACTTCAGTTTCTAGATGGATGACTTGACCACACAGTATCCAAATGTGATAGTCCTTCTAACTGGATGCTTCTTGCTAATGTACCTCTCCCATTTATAGAACATTTGTTTAATGACACTGAATTAAATTGGTACTAGATCAGGTGGGGAATAAAATACTGATTTGAAATATGGAGAGAAATCAGATTTGCAATCTGACATTCCCAGGCCTTCTAAATATTCCATGTATCCGGACACCTGGGTGGCTGTCGGTTAAGCTGCTGCCTTCAACTCAGGCTATGATCCCAGGGTCCTGGAACTGAGTCCTGCCTCGGGCTCCTTGCTCCGCAGGAAGCCTGCTTCTCTCTCTACCTCTGCCTGCCATTCTGCCTGCTTGTGCGTGTTCTCTCTCTCTGACAAATAAATATATAAACAAAATCTTTAAAAAAAATATTCTGGGTATCTAAATTTTACAATCTACCCTCGGCATTCACTGACCTCAATTACAAAACGATGGTACCGAAAATATAAAGACAAAACAAATGCCTTAGGCTAATTGTTTTCCTCTTACAAAGAGACAAGCTTATCTTCAGCCCAGAGGAACCACACAAGTGTAACAAAGAGGGCTTATATTCATAAATTTAACCTTTCCAAAAGTGGTAACAATAACTAGCTTCCATAAAACAAAACTAAACAATAATGAAGCCTTATTCTCTAGTTCAAAAAACTCAAAGACATTTTAAGAAATTTGTGAGATGGGAATATAAAAAAAGAGAGAGAATTTCCTTAGACTGCCATAACCTTGAGAAAGAGAATTATCAATGTAAATGTTCCTGCCTGATTAAAAAATAAAGCCGAATAATAATATCCTTGCAAATGCCTGCATCTGTCAAAATATTTCTCGAGATTCGGCACTCATTACATAGTTCATTCCACCTTTGCCCAACTGATGTTTAGAAAATCCTTCCTTATGAAAACGTGAAATCTGTTTTTCACCAAGCCCCTTGGAAGAACCTGCTGTTATCCCTCATTCACAAAAAGATAACCTTACATGTTTGCAGAGAGTTGTCATTGTCCCCTCTGATCTTCTTTTCCCAACTCGACTCAATTCTTCCTTGCCATGATGTGGTTTCAACAATGTCCTGTCGACCACGTTGTCATACCCAGAAATGAACAGAATACTCTAGCTCCAGTTAAAACTGATCAGGCAAGCACTCCAGACACATCTAATAGCACGTGCAAATGCCTCGAAAGGAATGGAAGGAGGCCAGCCTGGCCGGAGCCCGGAGTGGCTCACAGAGGCTAGACAGTCCTATTTCTATGTGGGCAAGGCACTATAAGGTGGCACTAAAGGTATAAAATACATAAAACAGGGCTGATCTCAAGGTACTCAAGGTCTGGTGGGTAAGATGAGTAACTCCCTTCTACAGGTGAAGGTCGATGGCATATAGTGGTAGCCCTAGAAAAGGAGCCCAGTCGTTTGGCTTTGGAGTTGGATCATCGGACCAACTGCTAGCATTAGGCCCTTGGAGAAGTTACCTAACTTACCTGCGTCTTCATTTCCTCATCTGTTAAATGGGGGTAATATTGCTCCCTCTTCCATAGCGTTATTGTGAGAATTAAGTAAGAGGATACATATTAATTACATATTAAGAGTATCAAATCACTTTTTAAAAGTGTGATGCTGACAAATATTTAAATATGCAGAAACAAAGTCTTGTTTCTCAGTGTGGAGCTGATGTATCAAAGACAGACATATGGGGGCACCTGGGTGGCTCAGTGGGTTAAAGCCTCTGCCTTCAGCTCGAGTCATGATCCCAGGGTCCTGGGATCGAGCCCCACATCATTGGGCTCTCTGCTCAGTGGGGAGCCTGATTCCTCCTCTCTCTCTGCCTGCCTCTCTGCCTACTTGTAATCTCTGTCTGTCAAATAAATAAATAAAATCTTAAAAAAAAAAAACCCAGACAGACATATGAAGGGAGCTGAGGATATATTTTAATATAAATGTTTAACAATAATCAATAGTAACTGAACTCATGGGCTGTCTGGGTGGCTCACTTAGTTAAGCATTTGCCTTTGACTCTGGACATGATCCCAGGGTCCCAGGATTGAGCCCCATGTTGGGCTCCCTGCTTCTCTGTCTGTCCCTCCCCCAACTCCTGCTTGAGCTCTCTCCCCCTCTCTCTCAAATAAATAAATAAAATCTTGAAAAAAATAAAGACTGAATTCAGTATGTAGATATTGGAAAAAGTCTTTTATATTCTTTACCTTATTAATCTATATACCAACCTTAAGAGGTGGATTTTGTTGTCACCGCCACCAATGAAGAAGCAGATTTAACCTAGAAGGGTTAATATGCTTGTCCAAGGCCCTACAGTTAGAGATCTGGGATTCGGATGCCATAGAATCAGTGTCATTACTCAGCCTATTAGATCTGATATGACAGTCTGGGACCTCTGGCAATGGTAACCAGAGAAAGGAAAATGCACAGAGTGAGGGTCCTGGAGAAACTTACATCACTCTTTCTGCACTTCACTTGTTCGATCCCAAGAACAGTCCAAGTCTGCCAATACTCTGAGATAAAAGATTTAAGTTCTTCTTTGTCTTCTCTAGAATTCCCAAGGCTGATCATAAAATAACCTCAACAAAATGACACTGGAGAACTACGTTTTACTTCTGAGGACACTAGAGATAAAACTTCTCATCAGCAAGCAAACATTTCAGAGAAGGGGGGATTTAAGGATTCAGGGAGAGGCTTAGGAAATCCGCGGTGAGCATAAAAGGTAAGAGTCCTCAGTCTTTCATTTGGCAGAATATGTCAAGTCTTCGGAGTTGCAAGGTTTCATGCAAACTAGCACTCCAAGACCAGAAAGAGTGGTGGTGGTGGTGGGGAGAGGTAGGATGATGGGTGGGTGGATGGACGGACAGAAAAAAATAATAGGAATAAATATACTACCAATTTTATACCTTATGTGGTTTCCTTACTGTGTGCCCCTCTAAACTCAAATGTAGAAACTCTAATGCCCAAAGTGATTGTATTAGGAGGTAGGGCTTTTTGGGAGGCAATTAGGTCATGAGAGCTGAGTCTTCATGAATGAAATTAATGCCCTTATAAAAAAGGCCTCACAGAAGCTCCTTTTACTATGTGAAGATATGAGAAGTCTCTACAGCACAGACAGGGCCCTCATCTGACCATGACAGCACCCTGACCTTGGACTTCTAGCCTCCAGAACTGTGAGAAATAAATTTCCGTTGTTTATATGCCACCCAGTCTGTGGTATTTTGCTACAGCACTCTGGATGGACTAAGATGCTGGCTTATAAGAAACATATAAAAACTAATCCACATTAATTCAATCTAGAACACGTGTGCTGTAGTGCCCCTCCGTCCCTTCCTTTCTGCTTCCCTCCTTTCTTCCTGAAGGCGGGGCTTGAACTTGAGACCCTGAGATCACTACCAGAGCTGAGATCAAGAGCTGGACGCTTAACTGACTCAGCCACCCAGATGCCCGTAGTTATACTTTCTTCTACTTTCCAGAGAAAATTCCCTATTGTAGGAGTCCTTATTAGGATTTTTCATTGGTTGGTCCCTTATATTAGACCATAAACACTGAAGGTTGTAGAATGAACTTGACTGAGCGTGTAAGGACAGGGTTATTTCACTCAATTTTACGTCCGCGGCACTAAGGGCAGCCTTTAAGCCAACATATGTAAGCTATTATAGAAGAGCCATGTACACGGAAAGGAGAAGATTAAAACAACAGAGGCAGAAGTCTGTCATTGAGGACTGGGTCCAGGTGCACTCGTAAACTTTCCCAAGAGGCTCACCCTCACCATGATTGTGGTATTTTAAAAGGCCCATTCAGAAGACTGGCTGCAAACACAATGGGATGCTAAGTGAGATCTCCCTCTCTGATCTCAGAAACCATCTGCCTTGGCTCCAGAGCAATTATTTATAGCAGATAGGACTGATGTGGTGTCAAGACCAAGTCCCAGAGGCTCAATTCCTCCAAAGATGGCAAACATATCTGTTGGATACACAACAAAGAGGGCCCAGAAACCCTAATTGGGCGGCTTGGAGCAGATGCCTGAGAAGGCTCACCAGCACTCAGAATGTGCTCTTCCCCACCTCGCCCCCATCGGAGCGGAAGAGAGGGTGCGTCACAAAATCAAATGTGCAAAGATACGTGCGAAGGTACTTCGGTCAGTGGGTCAATGCTGTCCACAGTTTCCCTTCAGATGCTCTCATCTTCATTTGCTAACTTCCGGCTGGCTGGCTGCAGTCCCGTGCCCTCAACTGGATAATGGGACCTGGACTGTCAACGAGGCTGCATAGTCCATGTCAAAATTTGGAAGGACAAACAGATCGCCATGGTGGTAAACAACGCTTTTACTCGTTGAAGCACCTTCTGCCCACCCCTGCTGTTCAGCTTCACCAAAAACGACGCGGCTATATATAACTCATGAGTTGAACTTACAGCTTTTGACGAGGTACCTGAGGTTAAGAAATAAAAGCTGTGTCCCATTTCTCATTTTTAAGTGGTACTTATCCTTCCAAGGACAATGGGATTTACAGTCTCATAAGGCAGAACTATAGATTACGAACTTCAGAACGCTGTTAAAGAATTTGGGGGGGGGTAGGGAGTGGATGGGGCTGCCTCGTGGTGGCCAGAGAAGCAGAAGCAGAGCATGGTAGCTAGCAAACAGCCTCAACAGGAAGCAGAAGGTGATGTGGGCAGTGGAAGCTCCCAGGCCGGCAGCCGGGAGCACCGGTGTGGGCAACAGGGAAGACCCCAGAGCAGCACGGGCGCAGTCACCCAGGTTTTCTAACCCACCCATGTAAAGCCAAATCAAATTAATAACAAAGCCAAAAAAAAAAAAAAATCAGCTAGTGAACTCATTCAGTTGGGCAAAACATGCTACGGGATCTCATATTGGAAAGAAAATTTCCTATTCCTACAGGGAATCTGGTTCTGCCTTATTTTAAGTGGTACAGACTTAGATTTCCAAAAGATAAATCAGAGGGTTACATCTTCATGAAAGAATTCACTACAGAGTTTTCTTAAAATGTAAATCCCCTGGTTCATTTCAAATGAAGATTTATATAAATTCAGTTTTTTCAATATTCAGGAATATCTCTTTGGAAAAATCAGAAAACAGGCTCTGGAAGGAAGGAAAAAGCCAATATCCAGGGTCAGCCAATAGTTTCTGCATACTACCCCAAAGACCTTGGGATGACAATTTATATATAATATGCTTTAAAAATATTTAGTACATATATATATCCACTTCTTTACGACCCCCGAACTTTTCTGGGCTTCTCATTATCTGGCTTAGAAAGCTATCTGTTCAGCTTCTGTCGCTGAGGCAAGGGGCAAACTTTTCTTCAGAAGTTTCCCTTCAAGTGGTCTGGTCTAGGCAATATTTTAAAATCGTATTTAAATCTCACCCCACAAGAGGGTGGGAGCTACAAATGGCTACTGAGCTAGTTAGCTCCAGGTGTTCACAGTTTCATCCAAGCTCACGAACGAATATCCTCATGTATGCACGAAGCCGTACACAGCAGGCCCTGCCTGCACAGGCAAAGGGAGAAAAATTCAGGAAATAAATTATCCTGAGCTCAGGGGAGAAGTTAAAGCAATACTTTAATCAAGTGGATGGAGATAAAGCCCTTTAATAAATAAACCCCAGCATCCAAGCACAGTCCTGTTTAGGTCGTGCACCAGCGGGATGTGTGGTGCCATCTTCACTAGATCAGGTGGGACAGGAGGGTGGGAGGAAGGGCTGAGACCAGGGGGCGGGCAGAAGGCACCGAGACCCAGGTTTCCACTGCACTGTGTGGTTCTTGAGATGCCTAGCACTTTGGGGGCCTCATTGGTACAACAGAAAAATATAACGGGATCTCCTTACCTCCTGACAATACTAATGTGGAATTATCATACTCTGGACAAAAATGAGAATTATTTTTACTCATCATATTACACGTTTTATCTCTAAGTCTGGCATATGTAATCTACTCCTTACTAAATAAAAATGGGCAAAAGAAATGCCAAAATATTCATTTAAAAACATATTTATTAAGAGGAAGTCTCATCTCTAGGGAGAGCAGGATGGGTTTTGGAGGGCAGGGCTAGGGCAAAATGGTTGGAGGAGGATTTGCTTTCTACCTTATATCCTTTATATCAATTTATCTGAGCACAATATGTATGCATGACCTATTCAAATATATATGCATTGATTCATCACATTTTTATAAATCAAAACACAGGAAGTTAAAAAAATGATAATGAGCAGTAACATCAAAATATACTAAATAGGGCACCTCGGTGGCTCAGTGGGTTAAGCGTCTGACTCTAGATTTTGGCACAGGTCATGATCTCAGGGTTGTGAGATCAAGCTCTGAGTGGACGTGAAGGCTGCTTAAGATTCTTTCCCTCTGCCCCCTCCTCTCTCTCATATACACATACACTCACACTGAATACTCAAAGATCTGTCATCCAAGCAAAAACTAACATTCGAGACTAATTTTTTAAAAAATTATGAGTAGATATGAACATCGTTAGAATAAAGCAAAACCTAAACTGTTATGCTAAAATAACTGATAGATATTTTTATCTAGCATTCCATGAAATAATAATGATGACCATAATAATGACAGTTAATACTTACTTTATTCTTAGCATGTAGTAGACACTGGCCTAAATTCTGTTTTTTTTTTTTTTTATTGTTTAATTTATAATTCAGCAGATTTTAGAGAGAAAGGGTGAGTATGTGTGTGCGCTGGGGGAGGGGAAGAAGGAGAGAATCTTAAGCAGACTCCATGTTGAGCACGGAGCCTGACTTGGGGTTTGCTCTCACAACTTTGAGATCATGACCTGAACCCATATCGAGAGTTGGACACTTCACCACTGACTGGGCCACCCAGGTGGTCCTAAATCCTATTATAATATTTCTAAATGTGGCTACAATGTTGTTGATCTAATAAGCATTTATTTAAAAAAATACTCAATGCAGAGAAAATCCTGGAACACTGAGAAAAACTTCAAAGCTGGCCAGAACATACATGCGTGTCTGTAATTAAGTTTTCCTCCACACCATGAAGAAGCCAAGTCTTCCACAGAAGTGATAAAGGCCAGAATAAGGCTCAACAAAAAACTATGACAGTGGATACACTTCACTTCTAGGAACTTACCAAAGGCGTGTCTTTTCCTCCCACAATGCTGAGACCAAGACCTGAACGTCCCTTGGATATTTCTATAATCATCTCCTGGCCAGGAACAATGGGACACGTGGCAGGGTCCACTGACAGAGGGGCCTGGAAACCACCTGGAGAAGGACGAAACAGAATGATGGGCAGGTAGGAGAGGCAGCCCAGTGTGCATACTGTATTAGTTGGGGAGTACACGGTTTGCATGTGTCTGTCATTTCACTCTTTTCCTGCTGAGCACCATTGAGAAAAAACCTGGGTCCTTCACGTTCATTCAGGAAGGGATGAAACCCGACATTTTTGGGATGAAAACAGTAACTACCCTCCTTACTTAATCAACTATTTTAAGTATACTTGAAATTTTTTTAGTCTTAAAATATACCCTGAAAACTCGCACAGTAAGATGTAAGATGATTAGGAGCTGTCTGGGTGGCTCAGTTGGTTAAGCAACTGCCTTCAGCTCAGCTCAGGATCCCAGAGTCCCAGAATTGAGTCCCACATCGGGCTTCCAGCTCCATGGGGAGTCTGTTTCTCCCTCTGACCTTCTCCCCTCTCATGCCCTCTCTTATTCTCTCTCAAATAAATAAATAAAATCTAAAAAAATATAAGATGATTAGATGATTAAGCACATACTGATGTATGTTATAATGAAAATAAAGACTGCTATGACAAAAGATTCTGAGTTATAGTTAGAAGATACTAAGAATTAGTGCTTAAACACTTTTAATTAGAGCATATCATGAATTAAGATATATAAAGGATTTCATCAATAAAGTATGATGTGGCTGAAAATAAGAATTATCTAACAATGATCCCAAAATATATACATGGTTAAAAAAAATGTCATAAACACAACATTCAAAAAGTAACTGCTAGGTCCATAGCTGAAAAACTTGTTACTGCTATTTTATAAAGATTTACTTTTTACTTTTTAGCTCTATTGACTGAGCCAGCTAGGTGCCCCAAGGTTTACTTTTTAAAATTGTTGTTTTATTTATTTATTTAATTTTCTTAAGTAGGTTCCACCGCCAATGTGGAGCCCAGCATGGGGCTTGAACTCACGACCCTGAGATCAAGACGTAAACTGAAAACAAGGGTCGGTCACTCCACGGACTAAGTTACCCAAGTGCCCCTAAATCATCGCTTTAGATTGGGTTTCTCTAAAAAAATGAATGGAAAAAAAATATTTACTGGCTAGGAAAAGATGTTCAATACAACCCTTTTATCTAGCATAACTTCTACATGTGTGCATTTTCCAGGTGACTGAACCTAAACAATTGAAAAATCAAAATATTCAAAATGTTAGCTTCAAGAGCTTCTTGTACAATAACAGCCTCCAGAGATGATTATCTTCTTTGACAACTAAGTTTGATTATGGGGAGTACCGATTCTTACGCAAGGGAACAGCTTAGTTAAGGGCTGATAATAAAGGGCCCCACCTGCTGGTCAGCGGCAGCTAATGCACAGGGCCCAGCCTGGGATTCACAAAGCTCATTAAACAGCTGCACAATTGCAGGCCCCCAAATCCTGGCCTGCAGGCTAAAAATGATTTTCACATTTTCAAAAGTTTGGAAAAAAAAAAACATTTCAAGACATGTGAAAATTACATGAAATTCAAATTTCAATGTCCATAAATGAAGTTGTATTGGAACACAGCCCTGCTAATCCATTTACTTCCAGTCTACGGCTGTTAGCACCCTGAGACAGCGGAGCTGAGTCGTTGCAACAGAGACCATATGGTCCGCAAGCCTTAAATATTTACTATCTGGCTCTTTACAGAAAAAGTTTGCCAATCCCTGATATTAAACAAAAGGAAACAGGCTCTAGGTAAGCCTGTGGAGGGTTCTGCTCTGACTCAGTAATAGTAATAATAAAGCAGGTTCTGGAGTGGTGGGGACATGCATTTAAGCTCCCAAGAAGGGAATTAATAGGTGGGTGAAATGGAGGCTCATTCTTCAGCCAAAAAATGCATGTAACGAGCCGCGTTCTAATAGGAAGTAAATGAACAATGTGTGTGAGGTGCCCAGTCCAGCAGCTGGCGTAATGTGGCAGGCATACAGTTACTCTTTCTGACCACATGGAATTTATTAATCTAATGGCCTCCCAGTTAAGAGTGAGAAATTTAGTGATGCAACCTTGGTAACAATAAAAAATGCCCTATTAGGAGGAGAATATTAAATTAGAAACCTAATTTGACTCTAGATCTTTTGGCAGCATATGCATTTCACACTCCATTTTCCATTCACTTACACTAAAAACAATGTGCAATAGTGCATAATTTCATGAATGCTTTACAAAGTTTATCCTTCTGTAAATGACTAGTGTAGCCTCTTTTGTTTTTAAAGATTTTATTTATTTGACAGAGAGAAATCACAAGTAGGCAGAGAGGCAGACAGAGAGAAAGGGGGAAGCAGGCTCCCTGCTGAGCAGGGAGCCTGATGTAGGGCTCGGTCCCAGGACCCTGAGACCATGACCTGAGCTGAAGGCAGAGGCTTTGACCTGCTGAGCCACCCAGGCACCCCTAGTAGAGCCTCCTGAGTGAGAAGAGAGGACAGAGAGTCAGAGATGCTGGGGACGGCGCTTCTCTTCCTCCACTTCTGTCTCACCCTAGCCAGTCCTGAGTTAGGGCTGGTATGTATTTTTCCCAAACAGCCCAGCCCGAAGCCTGACAGATCGAACCCCCAATGTTTGGTAAGTAGAGGACTGAATGAGTAGAATTTCCACAGATTAAATAATGGGAGATTAATTTCTGTTACCAAGATATAAATATGTGATGCATCTTATCAAAACTCAATGGGTCTACATGGTAGTTGCTGTCTTAGTAAAAGGCCAGGTGATAAGTATTTTGAGCTTTACAGACCACACATTCCCTGCTGAAATACTCAATTCTATCCTTATTGTGTGACGGGAACCTTAGACAACAGGTAAACAAATGAGTATTCCAAGAAAATTTTATTTGTGGACATGGAAGTCTGGATTTCAGAGAATTTTCATGAAATGTTCTTTTGACTTTTTCCAACCCCTTAAAAATATGAAAACCATTTTTAGCTTGCAGACCATACAAAACATATGGTGGGCCAAATCTGACCTATGGGTCATAGTCTGCTGACCACATTCATTAAGTATTTTAGCAAAAATCTAGTATTTTGGAATAACACCTGCTTGCTAAAGTTTTTGAGTTAATATTTATGAAAAAATATGCACAAGACAAATACATAAAGGTGTCAGGCCTGTTAAATTCATGCAGGGGTGTGCTTTGCCACTGGTGAGCAGGTGTTTGATTTTTATTTTATTTGTTATTTTACAGACTTATATTATGTAAAAGCAAAGTGGAAATACTCATTATTCATTCTGAAATTCTATTTCAACTGCCAGTCAGCATAATTCATGCCAGGAATTCAAAGAGAGAAAGCGAATACTCATGTCTTTAAGCACTGAAAATTAACAGTCTTCAAATAACTTACATCAACATATGCAAGGCTAACAATTTGACTGAATATGATTTTTAGGAGATAATACTCATATATCAAACACAATCTTTTGGAGAGATTACAGAATAATTTGTAAGCCTCATATGTAAACAGTATTTACTGAGGGCCTTTTTTGTTTTAGCACCTTCATACTCAATAAACAGGCAACCACAGTAGCAGGTTGAGGAAAATGGCGGCCTGGCCAAGACTTGGAGCTGAGGAAGCAGAGGAGGGGTATAGAGCCAGGCTTCCCGACTCCCGGTCCAGGGCGCTTCTCAGGATATCACAATTCCCTCCTTTTCTCATGTTGGAGGAGTCAATTCAGTTCGGCTCATGGAAAGAATCATACCATAGTTTGTGAAATCCGCATCCACTGAGTGATACGATGGTGCTAAAGGGATCTCTTGTGAACTGAAGGAGACTTTTGTTGAATTTTTTTGCTGCTGTTTCATCTGGCTGACAGCCTACAAAAGAAGGGAAAATTAGACGAATGTCAAAGACGAGAACGAAAAACCAAAGGATGAGGCTTTAAAACTGGTGTGTTGTTCCCCAAACAATGGCGGCACTCCAGTAATGTCTTCTGAGAATTTAGAGTGGAATAGGTGGCAGGAGGAAGTTAGGATGGTTTCTGTCCCATCCCCCATGCTTCCCTAACGAACTTGACACCCAAGATGCTTCAGTGAAGGGTGGATGGAGGAAGGGAAGAAGGATAACAGCTGACGATACTCTATCATTGTGGTCTGTATATTGTGGTCTGCTGGGGTTGGGAAACAGAAGAAAAATTTTTTCAATTTCCATTGATTCTGATGAAATCAATGTGAAGTCCACATACCCATGTTGTGCCCACTGAAAAGCAATCCATGCTGCAGATGTTCTGAGCATACGACAATGTCCTTCTCTTCTGGATACATCCACAATAGTTAAATGCATTAGACAGGTTAATTGAGCAACATGAGGGCCAGGAAGAGGAAATAAGCATCCACTGAAAGTCTAGTAAGTGCCAGGTACACTAATGCCATTTTAATTCACCCTAAAGAACGATACCTTATTCACCCTTGATTCCCAGTACCTGGAACATAGTAGACCCTCAATAAATGTTCGATGAATGAATGAGTCGATGAATGGATAGAGAAGAGCAAAATTAAAGACATGGAAACTCACAGCAGAAAATGGATTTGTACTTCAATAGAGGTACAGAGACCTTTGCTATGTGAGCTCTGGAAAGTTAACTCATAATTCTGGATTTCTGTGGATAATACCTTCAATGAATATTAGTATTGGAAAACCAAAAGGACTCCATGCTCGCTTAACAGGCAGTTAAGAAACATAGGTAGAGACCTGACCTGCCTTCTGGATCTGTAGTTAGCCAGGGAACCCATCCCCAGCTGGAAGATTCTGGTGGAGGCAGTGAAGCACCAGGCTGTCCCTGGAGTCTAGAAATAGGATCAAGGTAACTGCTCCAGAACAATGACACCTCAAGATTCTGGCAGTGGAAGGCTGTGCCTTAGTACAAGGCACGGTGCAGCATATAAAAACTAGAACAACACCAGCCCTTGTGTATCTGTGTTGTGCTTTCCCGTTTTTTAAAAACGCTCTTACATCCATGAACTCTTTAAATCCTAAGAACAACCTGGAGAGTGAGACATTATTACTTTCTTTTCCAGACAAAGAAACCACTGTCAAGTAACATGTCTCAGTCACACAGCTATTTGGAGAAGGAGGTCAGATTAAAAGTCAGTAGTAGCGAAAGAATGTTACAAATTCTTTTTTTATTTTTATTTTTTAAGGATTTTATTTTTAAGCATCTCTATCCCCACTGGGGGCTTGAGCTCATAACCCTGGGATACACGTGTGTGTTCTACTGTCTGAGTCAGCCAGGCACCCCAGAATGATACAGATTTAAAATGTTTATCAGGGCGCCTGGGTGGCTCAGTGGGTTAAGCCTCTGCCTTCAGCTCAGGTCATGATCTCAGGGTCCTGGGATCGAGTCCCGCATCGGGCTCTCTGCTCAGCAGGGAGCCTGCTTCCCTCTCTCTCTCTGCCTGCCTCTCCATCTACTTGTGATTTCTCTCTGTCAAATAAATAAATAAAATCTTTAAAAAAAAAATAAAATGTTTATCAAACCGCTGCTATGCACTGGTTCTATGGACGTTCATTTTCTTTTCTGTAGTTTTTCTCACCAACATTTAATAAAGACCGTATACTTATTTTAGAAGACTTATTCAAAGACATATTTTCAGTGATTTAAAAAGAGGGAAGTGGAAAAATGACAAATACAGGTTTACTACCAGAAAACTGAACAATGGAACCACCTAGATACCAATGACTCTGAGGACCATACTTTCCAGTGTCCTTGGACTAGGTGTTGGTCAGTAGATGTAAACAGATGTGAACTGTACAATTTTCAGGTCATTTTCTGCAGGGTAAGGATCCTGTCCTCCTGTTCTAACTGGAATGCAGATGACAACTGCCCGAGCAGCCGTCTTAGATCAAAACTGGATGCATTTTTTTGAGGATGGTAATCAGATGCCTGAGTGTGTGACACTGGGAGATACCACATCATTCTCAGACTGATATACCCATACTTGATACAGAAGAGAAACTTCTTATAGAGATTGAACCTGATCTTAATTCATACAGCACTTATGTCCAACTTTTGTTTTCTATCACCTTTAAAAAGCACATCATTAACAAAGCTGCTAGAGTTCTTAGTGAAAAAAATCATGTGATTAAAAAAATGTTATTTTTTTAAAATTTAATTTTATTTATTTGGCAGAGAGAGCACAAGTAGGGGGAGCAGCATGCAGAGGGAGGGGGCTCAATCCCAGGACCCTGGAATCATGACTTGAGCCCAAGGCAGATGCTTAACTGACAGAGCCACCCAGGTGCCCCTTATTTTGTTTTTTTTTTAACCAATTAAAAAAATTTTTTTTAAAGATTTTATTTGTTGATTTGTCAGAGAGAGAGAGACAGAAGGCACAAGCAGGGGGTGCAGCTGGCGGAGGGAAAAGCGGACTCCCCACTGAGCAAGGGGCCCGACACAGAACTTGATTCCAGAACCCTGAGATCATGACCTGAGTTGAAATCAAGAGTCGGGCTCTTAACCGATTGAGCCACCCTGGCATCCCCATTTATTTGAGAGAGAGAATCCGTGCCTAAGTGGGGGGTGAGGGGAAGAGGAAGAAAATCTTCAAGCAGACTCTTTGCTGAGCCTAGAGCCCTATCCAAGATATCATGACCTGAGCCAGGACCAAGAGTAGGACAACTAATTGGCTGAGCTACCCAGGGGCCCCAGAATCATGTGATTTTTAAATCAGTAATGTTTGTGCTAATCATTATATCCCAGATCTGGGTAGCATCCCACTGCATTGTGCATGATATGTTTCCAACAGATAGTGATAGAATTGAACTCAATTAAAAAGTAAGGAAACAGTCCACAGAAACCAAGTGAAACATCCAACATCTATTTTTAGAGGCTGACCTCTTGTTGGTGGGTGTGGTGATGGATGGGACGTGTGGTCCTGTGACTCTTCAATTGGCACAAACCCAAACTACTAAGAATGAAAGATAGGAAAGGTTGGATTGGCTGTTTAATAGCTTCTATTCAAACATGAGTGGGAATGGACGTTCTAGGTTATCCAACCTAACTAAACCAGTGGTTCTCAAATGCTGTCTTCATAACAGAAATTGTCAAGGACTAAGTAAATCAGGACCTAGGTGGAGCCCAGGCAAGTTTTGTTTTGAGAGTTACTGCTTAAAGTTAAACCATGGGTTCTTTATCCAGGGTTTCCAAGAGACCCACAAAAGGCAATTACAAAATTTTGGGAATTACAAAAAATCCTGTGTTGTACCAAAATTATGTTTATCAGTGTTTTTCTGGGGAAGGAATCTACAGTTCATTTATGATGCAAAACAAAAATCACCATTCGAAGAATATATGAATTGTTGAGCTTGCTAGTGCTGACTAGTCGTGTGACCAAAGGAGAGTCACATCGCCTCCTTACGCGTAAACTTCCCCATCTGTAAACTGGTAGTGGTATTTCTAAACTTTACGAGCTTGTTGAAAAGATCAAAGAGAGAAGAACATAAATATACCTATCACTATGCCAGAAAAGCTTAAGATTTCAACTGATAATAGCTATCAATGTCTTCATGTCTTTTGATAATAAATGACCAGCCAGCTGCTGATTAAAAACCATGTGGGTGGTTTGGAACAGCTCAAGGGGTTGGAAGTTCTTCATAATGAGCTGACCCAGGCTCACAGCAGGTGTTGCCCACTGACCTCAGGCTGGTTCTCTGCTAGAGCTACTGACCCAGCCAGGCATCCCCACACCTACTCATTTTTTTTTTTTTAATTTTATTTTAGAGAGAGAGCACGTGAGCAAGTGGGGGGCAAGGGAGAGTCTCAAGCAGCCTCCCCACTGAGCGTGGAGCTCAATGCAAGGCTTGATTTCATAACCTGAAATGATGACCTGAGCCAAAATCAAGAGTTGGATGCTCAATGGACCGAGCCACCCAGGCACTCCTACATCTACTCATTTTTACTTGGGTTTTTAGTATGTAAGTTTGGAGACTTTACAAATTTATTTTCTCTGGCAGTGTTTGAAATACCATGTAAGCTCTAGCTCCTTAAATATAATGACAGCTAATACAGTCATAATGTAAATTTTAGTAGTATGAACGTATCACCTAGCACACAGAAATAAGAATCAAGATTTTAAAAAGAAAAAACTCAATACCAACAAAAGTACAAAAATTTGACAGACAGAAATTTATAGTTTTTTTTTTTAAGAGAAGTGAATTCAAAATGCAAGGAACACCAAAGTTACTGTATTTGCATTTTTATAGAACTACAAATTCTCCCACTTAAGATTTTTATTAATGACATTAAGTAAGACATGGCACTCTCAGAATTTACGTATAGATGTGTTTGTAGGGATGGCTCACTTTTAAACACCTGCTCAGAGTACTGGCCCAGGAAAAGGCACAAAGACTATTTCCACACACCTTGCCTAGAATCAATGATATGGCTGTGGGCTGACCTCCAATTTAAGACACACCATAACCTCCCAGCAAGTTTCATTGCAATCACTTCCTTTCCTTCTGGAACCCATTTATAATGCATACCATCCCAGCAGAGCAAAACCTAAGGTGGAAATTACGTACATTGTCCGTTGGACACTCCGGTGCCTTCTGCTGACCAGCCACCTGGGAGATGTCCTCCTGAAATAGAAAAGATACAGCCAGTTACAGGCATTTCAGGGCTCAAATGCATTCTCCAACTGTAGCAAACATCACGGGGCTACAAAAATGACCAAAGCACCAGTTTGTTCATCCATCTGAACAAAGTCTTGTTAATGAATGCAGCCTTGCCATGTCCAAATGTTTCTTTTCAGCCCTTTCAGAGCTATCAGGGTTTAAACTTATCAGATACCCACTGATGGTCACTTCAGCTAGAGTTTTTTCTTCTTTTGCCATTCTAGTAACCTCTAAATTTGTATTTGTACTGAATATTTAGTTCTTTCAGGGTTTGAACTCTGATATTAGAACTTTTTCCCCTGAAAGTCACCAAAGACACTGGAGGATACAGAGTTAAATTAAGTTAGTCCTGGATCCCACAGAAATGTGCAGAGTCCAGGTTTTAGAGAGAAGTAAACTGCCAAAACACACAGGAAACCAGTGCATACCTAAAGGGTGGTTTCCTGAGACCAAAACATCGACCAGAATGCTTATGTCTGCCTCCCACCATATCCCATCCTTCTTTTCAGGCAAAGTCACAGGGGAAATTATCATCTGATGGTTTACTCTCAGGCATGAACTCCTGCATTTGGACTTGGACTAGGCAGGGAACATGGAGACAGACTGACTGGGATAGGAGAAAGGATGGGCTTACTGTAGCCCATGGTAAATGTCTGAAAGACACCAGCTGGCAGGTCTAACATACAGACTGCAGGTAGGTAAGCTATCTGAAGATGACGAGAGGTGTGACTTGTATAGCAAAGGGGTAGTTGTTTGTGATCCTAGTTCCTCGACTTAAGAGTTCTGCAACCTGAGCAGATTTCCTGACATCTCCAAGCCTCACTCAGTCTCGTTTATAAAATGGGAAAAAATAAAGGTTGTTATGCTCTAGGGATATTGTGAGGATTAAACAAGGCAATATATGGACAGCACTTAGCATGGTACCTGGCAAACAACAAATATGTAATAAAGATGTTAATGATGATAGTAAATGGAATCCAGCTCTGATACACCCACATTCTTAACTCTACTATAGAGCTAGTGAAAATAATTACATGGACAGACACTTTCTCCTTTGGGGGATGCTGGAGTACTATCTGATATCCCCTACCCTCTCCCTGGTTTCTTCTTCGAACATACTGAACTAGTTAATCCAAAGGGCTCCCATCAGATTTGTAACAATACAATAGATAGTGATCAGGTCCTGTCCAGCCATTCATTATCGCTCGATTAGGTTACAGTCCCATCCTGTCTCATCAATTCCCTATTGGTTTACACCTGAGAACACCTGAGAACCCCAGCACATAATATCCTGAGCCTGCCCCCTAGGTCCCCGGGAGGATTGTGATTTCCCTTATCTGCCCACTTATTTTTTTTAGGATCAAAGCTCTTTCTCATTTAAATACAGATTATCTCTCAATTTCTCCCATATGGGACCAACATTGGAGAACTCCTCCTAACAACCCCCCCACCAACTGTGCTCCAAAACAGATTATAAGCTACGAGTTTATAAGTTCCTTCATGCATAATTCTTCCCTGAGCCCCTGGGCAATGCCCCTTCCATAGCACCACCAAGTTATTTTCTCACAATTTATGCAACACTGTGTTTTATCTTTTTTTTTTTTTAAAGATTTTATTTATTTGTTTGACAGAGAGAGATCACAAGTAGAGAGGGAGGCAGAGAGAGAGGGGGGAGGAAGCAGGCTCCTCGCTGAGCAGGGAGCCCGATGTGGGGCTCGATCCTAGGACCCTGAGTTCATGACTTGAGTCAAAGGCAGATGCTTACCCGACTGAGCCCCCAGGTGCCCCCTGTCCCATTTCTTTTTTTTTTTTTTTATTTAAAAGTTTATTTATTTATTTGACAGAGAGAAATCACAAGTAGATGGAGAGGCAGGCAGAGAGAGAGAGAGAGAGGAGGAAGCAGGCTCCCCGCTGAGCAGAGAGCCCGATGCGGGACTCGATCCCAGGACCCTGAGATCATGACCTGAGCGGAAGGCAGCGGCTTAACCCACTGAGCCACCCAGGCGCCCCCCCTGTCCCATTTCTTATACTGATTACCCTTAAGCCTCTGGGCCCAGAGATGGGGCCAGTGCATGATGATGATGATGACAGCTAAAACTTACTGAGCACTAACTGCCAATTACTGACCTACACACCATCCCTATTTCGGAGGCCGATGTGCAACAGAACCGTGGGGTAAGGGCTATTATCCAAACTGCAAATGCTGGAGCATATGCTGAACCAGAACTAAACCAGATGCATTGCGCTGCAGAGCTCCTGCTCTTAACCGAGGATGAACCACAAGGGAAAGGCAATGTGCTGTTCACCTCCTCCCAGGGACACACATGAGATTCTTAGGAGCCAGCCTCAACATGGTGATTCCATTTTTAGATACAACATTAAATCAGAACGCGTCATGCCGGCTTATTTTGAGCTTGGGCAGCCAAAAAAAAATTCGTGGCACTAACCACCCCAGTGACCTAGGGTACGTCACTTTCTTCCGTGTTTTGTTTAAACATAAATTTAGAACTTGCTCCTCTTCCAACTACTGCATTGAGGGAGTTCTTAGTGCCTTCAAAGCTGAGGTTCTGGGACAGTCTAAGGTGCCAACTTTGCACAGGAGACCCCTAAATAAGAAGGCTGAGGAAGGAGGGTGAAAAGATCATATTATTTTGTGGAACAAACCCAACAGAACATGTTCTATGTGCATTATATTGTAATCATCAGCACAGTACTATAAGCTCCTGAAAGAAAATGCTTTGAGAGCCAAGCAAGTTCCTCTGATCAAGAGAAGGAGCTTTCAAGCAGTGGATATAAAAAACAACACTGGGAATATTCTATATAATAGATAATAACAGGGATGTCCAGTTTATAATCATCAGAGCTGGTGAACTTCTATCCCAAACTTGGGCAATCCACATGTCCTGTCTGTCCAGCCACAGCAATTGGTCCAAGGGTAGACATCTGAACCACATAAGAACATCCTGTGCATTTCCCAACACGGACCCAAGGAAAGAGAGTCAGCCCCTTTCTGGCCCAGAAGCTTTGGAATTTTCGATGGCCACATTCCCACTAAACTAAGGAAGCAAGTCTACAGACATAGAGAGTCAAAGACACATCCAGACACCTATGGGGCACCAGGATTCAAGTTCCAACGATCCCTGAAGCTGTCAACTTTGCTTTTCCTGCTGTACTGTAAAAAGGGCCTGTAGCTTATCAGTAAATCTCCCTTTGTCTGTAAGGTCAAGATGAGGTTTTATCACCTGCGATCAAGAGAATACTGATTAAAATAAGGTGGAGCCTAGAAAAGATCTATCAGGATAACAAACTCACAGGGGTCAAGCCAGAAGGTAAGCCAGGCGGAGATGAAGGAAGTGAACCAAGCAAAGAAAGCAAACTTGGGAGGGCTGCTCAGCCTAAAGATAGTCAGACTCTGATTTTTTTTTTTTTTTTTTTTTTACTATTCCATTATAGATGTTTATTATAATATATAATGCTATTTAAATTTGTCATTAACGAAATTGAAGCTTCAAAGTATTTCTAATATTTAGCCTGTGGTTTTGTGTCCCCCCCCTTTTTTATTATAATAAAAAATAAAATAGACTCAGTGATTTTTAAAAGATGCCTGTCAGACACAGATTGTCTCCTGCTGATCTGAGTCCTAGGCCTTTCCCTCTGGAGCATGCAGATACACTAGAAAAGGACAGCCTTTGCCTGGATCAGCCCCACCCAACTCCTCCCCGACCTGAGGCCTACATTAGCTGAAATCCTATCAGCAAGAGCTCCCCAGCACCTTCCTGTGCCCCTCTGCAGTCTTGGCCGCACTAGGAATTACTTAGGTAAAGCTGGATGCCAGTCCTGCCTGTGACACTTATTGGTACGTCCTGTGGCTGGTGTAGCGTCTGGGACAGAAGAGGCCTTCCCTACTAAACTTGCTTACTTTCTGCTCCCTTAGAAAGGTAAGATATACAATATGGGTTTTAGATTACAGGACCTTAAAAATCATGTTGACAAGACTTCTCCAGAGAAGTGAAAACTTCACAGGCTCAAAGAACAATGTGTGAGCTGCACACAACAGGTAAGAAGGTCTGAGTTCGGGGCTCTGCCAATGCATCCTTTTCCTTCGCGGGATCCTTAGGGCTAATAATTATGACTGTTAGATTATTTTCTCAGTTTAAAAAATCTAATAAGCAATAGCTTCCTTCCAGGCAAGTTGAATTTCACGTAACAAGTCTTTGCAGGAGACCAGTTAAAGGGGTTGGGAGTGAAAGCAAGCTAGCAGACGTCAAAGATGGGAATTTGTGTTAAAAATGTGCACCTCTATTTCTGCTGTCTCTGAGTTCATGAGGTTACCTTTACCTGCTACCCTCGCATCTCTATATTATCTTCTTCATTTATGATGCACAGGCAGAGAGAATGGAGGAAAAAGCCAAGAGCTTTCCTCCTGTGACTCTCATGAAGGGAACAGACCTCGCTGTAAATTTACTGTCTTTTTTATGACCAGGAAAGGGGAATTTATCATGTAGGCAAATCTCAAGTGATTTTTCAGAAATACAAGATATAAAGTACAATGAGCTGTGAAAAATGCCTCCTATGAACGCACTTGAACTTGGCCATTGGCAATTTGCATACTGTCACATACTGTCACAGAAGAGAGGCCGGTGCTGACTCAGACACATTGTCTCTGGCTTCTTACAAGGGAGTTCCTAGACTATTGTTATAGATGCAGTTTTCATAGAGGATCTGAAACAGAGAATAAGGTTCGCACAGTGACATCTGCTCCCCTAGCTGAACAAGAAATCCTGCAGTTCTTGACGGACTACACGTTGGGGATAAAAATGGATTTTAAGTACACGGTCCAGCTGTTTAAAAGTGAGCAGGATATACGTCTGAGAATTCTAGCCTGGAATTAAGACCTATAATCATCAGAAACACATTTTAACCTATTTTTCCAAACTTGGATGCCAGCACTTTAAAAACACTTAGGAATAATTTTTAATCAAGCCCAGTAGCAAAATTGACAAACTAATGTCAATTATACTTCATTTAAGATTTTTTAAAGCAAAATAAAATATAAAAATTGATAAAATGAACCTGTACCAGAAATCACATGGCATATTATTCCCTTAAAAGTTAAACTTCTAGGGGCACCTGGGTGGCTCAGTGGGTTAAAGCCTCTGCCTTTGGCTTAGGTCATGATCTCAGGGTCCTGGGATCGAGCCCCACATCGGGCTCTCTGCTCAGCAGGGAGCCTGCTTCCTCCTCTCTCTGACTGCCTCTCTGCCTACTTGTCATCTCTGTCAAATAAATAAATAAAATCTTAAAAAAAAAAAGAAAAAAAGGACGCCTGGGTGGCTCAGTTGGTTAAGCAGCTGCCTTCGGCTCAGGTCATGATCCCAGCGTCCTGGGATCGAGTCCCGCATTGGGCTCCTTGCTCAGCAGGGAGCCTGCTTCTCCCTCTGC